>NC_041403.2:81421950-81529450 GCF_900747795.2 Erpetoichthys calabaricus
TTACACCTTTATTGGCTAACTGAAAAGATTACAATATGCAAGCTTTCGAGGCAGTTAAGGCCCCTTCTTCAGCCAAGATGTAATCATTTGAAGAAGGAGCCTTAGCTGCCTCAAAAGCTTGCATATTGTAATCTGTTCAGTTAGCCAATAAAAGCTCTAATTTTGCTTGATTTCTCATTGTATCCATAATAGTGTATTGATGATAATTTGTATTTACTGGAGCAAAAAGCATGGAACATAAAGAAGTACTGCAAGATTGTAATTCTATTGCAGATCAGCCTTGTATATATTCATCGATTTGTGTCGATGTCCAGGTCTTTATGGCTTGTATATTTGCCGACCCAGTAATAAAATTGTAGAAAAAGAACAATGGTGATTACTGTGTATGTCTAAATGCTCTTGACTCTACTATTGCTGTCTCCCGAAATAAAGACCTTCAAAAACACTCTGCTGATCACTACAACATTAGGTTACTTCCTTTGTCTAGACAAGTTACCATTAAGCACACTTTAAATGTTTTTCAAAGCATTGTGGCACGCATCTCTGGAAAAACAACAGTTTCAACAAAGTATCAATCTGAGTGAAAATAAATGTAACAAATTCTTCATTTGTTACCAAAAAGGGCTGAAGGCTGAGTCAACAGTTCCTAGTTGGAATAATGTAATTTAATTTTTTAACATCCAAGAGAGTCATAAGCAGAAATAATAATGGCATCATAATGGTAAGATTTAACAGAAAGAAGCTTGTTTAAATAAAAAAAAATAAAATAAATACAAAAAAAACACAGGCAAAAAAATCTCAGTGAATCACACAAGTTATGGTCTGGTTAAGCCATCTTAAACTTTGTGATTCTCAAAGTGTTTTGGTCTAAGAACTACTTTGTCAAATTCAAAGATAAGTTCGACAATCAATCGAGAACATCCACTTATTAATATAAATCCTGCTTTACAGATATCATATTCTTTATCTATATGTACTGATGTGAAAAATACTGCAATGATCCTTGTGCAAAGAGGGACAGCTGGCACACAAACACAAGTAGTGGGTCAGCAACCCTGGAGAGAGCTGTTTTTAGGTAAGTGATTATTTATAACTTAATTGCCTATACTGCCCCTGCTATTATAGCCTTGGCTATGCTTTAATAATAAAAAAAATAAAAATAAATGTAAAAAAATAAAACAAACAAAAATCCCACCATGAACAGGACAACATTACCACCCAGATGGAAGCCAAATCTGCTAAATGGCACAAAACTAATATTAATATAATATTGATATATATTGATATATTGCAACCTAGCCACAGGGGATGCACAAACCAGTGTGTTTCTTCGTGCCAGTCCCAAACCCGGATAAATGGGGAGGGTTACGTCAGGAAAGGCATCCGGTATAAAATTTTACCAAATCAATATGCGGACAACAATACAAAATTCCATACCGGATCGGTCGAGCCCTAGGTTAACAATGACCACAACCAGTACTGTTAGCTAACACGGTACTGGCGGAAATTGGGCTACTGTTGGCTGAAGAAGGAGAAGAAGAGGGGGGAGACGTTTCTAGAGGCAGGAGGAGAGAAGGAAAGTAAACAGAGTGGAACTGAGGGTAGGAACTTTGAATGTTGGCAGAATGACTGTTCTGTCATGGTGTGGATGGAGGAGAAATGGGGTAGGGGTTATCCAGAAGGAACAGTATGTCAAGAGTGTTTTGGAGGTGAAATGAGTGTCAGACAGAGTAATGATTAAGAAGCTGGAAATTGGAGGTGTGATGATGAACGTTGTTAGTGCATATGCCCCACAAGTTGGGTGTGCAATGGATGAGAAACATGATTTTTGGAGTGAGTTGGATGAAGTGATGAACAGTGTACCAAGGGACAGAAAGTGGTGATTGGAGCGGATTTCAATGGACATGTTGGTGAAGGGAACAGAGGATATGAGGAGGTGAGGGGTAGGTATGGTATCAAGTAGAGGAATGAAGAAGGTCAGATGATAGTGAATTTTGCCAAAAGGATGGATATGGCTGTGGTGAATACATATTTTAAGAAGAGGAAGGAACATAGGGTTATGTACAAGAGTTGAGGAAGATGTACACAGGCGGACTACATCCTATGCAGAAGAGTCAATCTGAATAAGGACCTGTACCGATTGGCTAAACAGAGGGACCAAGCTGGGAAAGATGTGCAGCAAGTTAGGGTGATAAAGGATAAAGATGGAAATGTACTCACAAGAGAGGAGAGTGTGTTGAGCAGATGGAAAGAGTACTTTGAGAGGCTGATGAATGAAGGGAACGAGAGAGAGAAGAGGTTGGATGATGTGGAGATAGGGAATCAGGAAGTGCAATGGATTAACAAGGAGGAAGTAAGGACAGCTATGAAAAGGATGAAAAATGGAAAGGCCGTTGGTCCAGATGACATACCTGTGGAAGCATGGAGGTGCTTAGGAGAGATGGCAGTGGAGTTTTTAACCAGATGTTTAAAGAAATCTTAGAAAGTGAGAGGATGCCTGAGGAGTGGAGAAGAAGTGTACTGGTGCCGAAATTTAAGAATAAAGGGAATATGCAGGACTGTAGTAATTACAGGGGGATGAAATTGATGAGCCACAGCATGAAGTTATAGGAAAGAGTAGTGGGAGCAAGGTTAAGAAATGAGGTGATAATCAGTGAGTAGCAGTATGGTTTCATGCGAAGAAAGAGCACCACAGATGCAATGTTTGCTCTGAGGATGTTGATGGAGATGTATAGAGAAGGCTAGAAGGAGTTGCATTGCATCTTTGTGGACCTGGAGAAAACATATGACAGGGTGCCTTGAGCGGAGCTGTGGAATTGTATGAAGAAGTCAGGAGTGGCAGAGAAGTACATAAGAGTTGTACAGGATATGTACGAGGGAAGTGCGACAGTGGTGAGGTCTGCGGTAGGAGTGACGGGTGCATTCAAGGTGGAGGTGGGATTACATCAGGGATCGGCTCTAAACCCTTTCTTATTTGCAGTGGTGATGGACAGGCTGATAGACAAGATTAGACAGGAGTCCCCGTGGACTACGATGTTTACTGATGACATTGTGACCTGTAGCGGTAGTAGGGAGCAGGTTGAGGAGACTCTGCAGAGGTGGAGATATGCTCTAGAGAGGAGAGGAAAGGTCAGTAGGAACAAGACAGAACACGTGTGTAAATGAGAGGGAGGTCAGTGGAATGGTGGGGATGCAAGGAGTAGGTTTGGCGAAGGTGGATGAGTTTAAATACTTGGGATCAACAGTACAGAGTAACGGAGATTGAGGTGAAAAAGAGAGTGCAGGCAGGGTGGAATGGGTGGAGAAGGGTGTCAGGAGTGATTTGTGACAGACGGATATCAACTAGAGTGAAAGGGATGGTCTACAGGATGGTAGCGAGACCAGCTATGTTATATAGGTTGGAGACGGTGGCACTGACCAGAAAGCGAAAGAGATGGAGCAGGAGGTAGCAGAGTTAAAGATGCTAAGATTTGCATTGGGTGTAACAAGGATGGACAGGATTAGAAATGAATACATTAGAGGGTTAGTTCATGTTGGACGATTTGGAGACAAAGTCAGAGAGGCAAGATTGTGTTGGTTTGGACATGTGCAGAGGAGAGATAAGTATATTGGGAGAAGGATGCTAAGGATAGAGTTGCCAGGGAAGAGGAAAAAAGGAAGGCCTAAGAAAAGGTTTATGGATGTGGTGAGAGAGGACATGCAGGTGATGGGTGTAACCGAACAAGATGCAGAAGACAGAAAGATATGGAAGATGATTATTTTAACACAGTCATATGAAAAATTTGGGAACCCCTCTCAGCCTGCAAAAAAATTTACTCTACTTTCAATAAAAAAGATAACAGTGGTATGTCTTTCATTTCCTAGGAACATCTGAGTACTGGGGTGTTTTTTCCGAACAAAGATTTTTAGTGAAGCAGTATTTAGTTGTATGAAATTAAATCAAATGTGAAAAACTGGCTGTGCAAACATTTGGGTACCCTTGCAATTTTGCTGATTTGAATGCATGTAACTGCTCATTATTGATTACTTGCAACACCAAATTGGTTGGATTAGCTCGTTAAGCCTTGAACTTCATAGACAGGTGTGTCCAATCATGAGAAAAGGTATTTAAGGTCGTCAAAAGTTGTGCTTCCCTTTGACTGTCCTCTGAAGAGTGACAGCATGGGATCCTCAAAGCAACTCTCAAAACATCTGAAAACAAAGATTGTTCAGTATTATGGTTTAGGGGAAGGCTACAAAAAGCTATCTCAGAGGTTTAAACTGTTAGGAATGTAATCAGGAAATGGAAGGCCACAGGCACAGTTGCTGTTAAACCCAGGTCTGGCAGGCCAAGAAAAATAGAGGAGCGGCATATGCGCAGGATTGTGAGAATGGTTACAGACAACCCACAGATCACCTCCAAAGACCTGCAAGAACATCTTGCTGCAGATGGTGTATCTGTACATCGTTCTACAATTCAGTGCAATTTGCACAAAGAACATCTGTATGGCAGGGTGATGAGAAAGAAGCCCTTTCTGCACTCACGCCACAAATAGAGTCGGTTGTTGTATGCAAATGCTCATTTAGACAAGCCAGATTCATTCTGGAACAAAGTGCTTTAGACTGATGAGACAAAAATTGAGTTATTTGATCATAACAAAAAGCGTTTTGTATGGCGGAAGAACACCGCATTCAAGAAAAACACCTGCTACCTAAACTTAAATTTAACTGAACTGGAGAGATTTTGTATGGAAGAATGGTCAAAAATATCTCCATCCAGAATCCAGACACTCATCAAAGGCTATAGGAGGCATCTAGAGGCGGTTATATTGCAAAAGGAGGCTCAACTAAGTATTGATGTAATATCTCTGTTGGGGTGCCCAAATTTATGCACCTGTCTAATTTTGTTATGATGCATTTTGCATATTTTCTGTTAATTCAATAAACTTAATGTCACTGCTGAAATACTACTGTTTCCATAAGGCATGTTATATATTAAAAGGAAGTTGCTACTTTGAAAGCTCAGTCAATGATAAACAAAAATCCAAAGAATTAAGAGGGAAACTTTTTCATATGACTGTATAATTTTACTTCTATAAATATTTCATAGCATTAGAACTAATGTGAATAACAAAAATATGAACATTAAATAGGTATTTACATAAAATATAAAATATTACTTTTAATACATTTACCTGTTTGAGGTCTTCATGTGTTGGAGTGTCAGAAAAGCAGTAATGATGGAAAAGTCCCATTTTCTGGGTAAGCAGACATTGTACTATGTGTGAACGAGCATTCTGCCAATGAACCAATCGTGTCAGTCCCCGACTGAGAGACACTCCCAGATCTACAGACCAATTGTATGTATACAGGTTTAGCTGAATAAAAAACATAAAAAGACAGATAGATATATGAAACATTTTTTAACATCAATATCAAAGAAAACTTCATATTATGATGTGCTACCCAATTAAGAGGTCTTAAATCTGTGTGTCACCTATGAGAAGCAGTAACTCAAGTAACTGATACACAAATTACATTCATTTATCCAAGGAATTCGAGCTGCTATGCACAGTCACTAACATTTTATATATGTGTGCAATATGTGTTTGCCAGTGTGAACTGCTGTTATACAATAAGTTGATTTGCACATTCTTTGAGATTACTGAATGATTTAATGCCTTTTCAGTTTATATAATAGCTATGTATACAGTATTTTCAATAAATAATATTTCTGTCTCTCTGTAACCTGTTCTGTAATAAACTGAGCCAAACTGCTACTCTGTTCCATGATCAACATATACTATAAATGTTACTGTTGTATCCTGCATTAGATATTAAACCCAATGAGTATTTTCAACAGTCACAGTATGCTTTTTATTGTTCTGGTCTGTTAAAATGCTGGAAGGTTATGTTAAAGACAGCATGCACTCTTAATCTGTCAGAAAGATATTAATCACTGTGTACATCAATGATACATGCTTAGAAATTAAAGCACACCCTGTACATTAAGTCTTCAAAACTAATAAAGAAAACTTGCCTAAACAGATTCTTGAATGTACCTAAAGGTTTGAGAAGACTTAAAAGTTGTTAATGCAGAAAGATTTGGAAAAATGTAGGAAGAAAAAAAGGCAAACGTGTTTGTTATTTCTTCTAAAATTAAAACTTGGAAAACATTACAGCCTGTTACTGACTGAACTTCTATTCCATTTCCTCTCTGCAATCAGTAAAGACACTCTGTGCTGTACTTTGACCTTCCTGTCCATGGAATGAGAGGTTTGATTAATTTTGAACATCAGCTTTGATGGTCAACAAAACAGCACAAGACCATCACATTCTAGTAAAATTCAACAGTTCATACACCTGGAAACTCCAGCATAGGGGGTGAAACTATATAAAGTCTGCAGAGGGGCCAGCTGGCCATGGTTAACAGAAGTATGACTTTGTCTGTTAAACATGATGGTGGACACATCAGAGGATTATACTTTTCAATAATTTAATCAACTGGAGTCATTTCTTCCCCATCCATGTCAACATTCCATATATATAGTTAGCTGGAACATTAAAATTGAATAATGTTATTGAAGTACAGCTAAAAAATACAGCATACTTATAAGTATTCAGAAAATTGGCACAATTATTAAAATGATCATTTGAAAAAGGGAGATAAAGGTTTTTTTATTGGCAAAGATATATATGCAAAACAGTGCAGGATTAAAACACAGAAGTTAAAATTTTCTGTTGTACTTTATGAAACAGATAAGTTAAATATTAAAGTTATACAATTAACATATGAATCTAAAGAGATTCCAATGTTAACAAATCTATAATAATAAAAGGCAAAGCCCTCACTGACTGACTCACTCACTGACTGACTGACTGACTGACTGACTCATCACTAATTCTCCAACTTCCCGTGTAGGTGGAAGGCTGAAATTTGGCAGGCTCATTCCTTACAGCTTACTTACAAAAGTTAGGCAGGTTTCATTTCGAAATTCAAAGCGTAATGGTCATAACTGGAACATATTTTTTGTCCATACACTGTAATGGAGGAGGCGGAGTCACGTATCGCGTCATCACGCCTCCTACGTAATCACGTGAACTAAAAACAAGGAAGAGATTTACAGCACGAGTCACACGCGGGAACGAAGGTAAATGACGTTAATTTTTGACTGTCTTTTAATACTGTGTAAGCATACATATTAACACATGTGCAATTAAACGTGTGCATTTACGGGGTGATTTCTGAGGCTTAAAAGCTCGCCTTTTACTAAAAAGGTAAATGCAAAACTATTTTCAATCAGTTTATTGAAACGCTCCCGTTAAGGATTGCAATAACATATTCGCGAGATAAAAGAACGAAGTAGGGGGAAATGGAGGAAGAGCCGGAAACAGCGAAGAGCAAAAAATTAATTAAACAATTGAGAACGGAGCGAGTGAAGCATACAAGCATGTTCATAAGGGAAACAAAGCACGGTGTAAAACGTAAGTTTAAATTAAGTTTATAGAAACGCTCCCGCTGCGGATTGCAATAACATATTCGCGAGATAAAAGTTTAATGAGAAGACACGAGGTATAAACGAACCACACGCCGTGGCGCAACGTTAGGGGCAACAGTTTCAACCATTCTATGATCTGCTTCTCGCAACTGAAAGACGGCACATGGCGGATGTTAGCCGACTTGCTGACCGCAACGTTAGGGGCTTCAACTATGGCGCTGACGCCACATCTCAGTGCCAACACTTTGCAGACTGTACTTAAAAGACACGCCCTCCTCACTGGACAGTTAAAAAGACCAATCAAACTAATGATGACATCAAGTATTACCCAATCAAAAGTAGGAAAGGAGGCATCTTCATAAAATGCGTGTGGGATGATTTGCATGACACGCTGCTTTAAAAAAAAAATGATAAAAAAAATACAGGATAAATCCCGTCCAGTATTGATTCAAAACGGGACGCGCAATTTCATTCTCAAACGCGGCACGATTCCGTATTTTAAAGGACGGGTGGCAACCCTACAGTGCCAGGTAACCACCCATACAATCAGATTGTGATTCAGACTAGGAATGCAATGAATGTAATTACCCCGATCTACATACAAGGCGAAAGTCTTGCAACATTCAAAGATGATGGTTTGGGATAATTAGTACTTATTAAGTACACCATGGCACATAAAAGAGCTTATGAAGCCTTGAACCGAAAAAAGCAAGATCTCAGAGATCGTAGAAAAAAAAAGGAGGTAATGTCGTTTTACTCGCTGTACATTTTAGTCAAACATTACCAGTTATTCCACAAGGGAGACCAGCAGATGAACTCAACGCGTGTTTAAAATCCATGCTTCTCCCACGCTCGGTTATATGTCGCGTGTTCTCGGGTAGGTACACCAAAAAATGTATACATTTAAGCATGTAATGGGCAAACAAAAAATGAGGTATACCCGAAGGCACTGCAGTAGTACTCAATGTAACTTTACTTCTTAAATGTTAATGTTTTACTGTTTAATAATTTATACGCTTCTTATATATTGTTCAAATTCTTTTATCAAAATACCAGTGACAGCGCAATGCACGATAACATGGAGTGAATACACCATACGCATCTGCCCACGGCCGCCCTGGTGTGCGCAGATAGGAGTTGATTCTAAAATAAAATAAACATAAAAAGAGTAATACAATCATCACCCATAAAGCGGATAGCAGACGTGACGTATTATATGTGTACCAGATTTCAAGTCAATAGGTGAAACGGTTTGCAAGCTACAGGTGATTTAAAATCCTGGACAGACCAACGAAAAGCCACGGTAGCAAATTATAGAAGAAGATTTTACAGTTTAATAATTTATATTTATATGAAATGTGCTTCTTATATATTACTTCATATTCTCATATGATAATGATGTTAATGTTGTTTATATTGATTTCTATGTTATTGTAAGTGCATCTATGTGTGTATATGTATGTATGTATGTATGTATGTGTATATATATATATATATATATATAAAAAAATACATATATAAAAAATATATGTGTATATGTATATATAATATATCTGTATATGTGTGTATATGTGTGTGTATATGTGTATATGTATATATATATGACAGCAACACTCATAACAATGACAACACAATTACATTGACAATCATGTTACGTTATTTTTAAAATGTTTCCTTTACTTTTTCATAACCTCTTTAACACACTACTTCTCCGCTGCGAAGCGCGGGTATTTTGCTAGTTTGTAAATAAAACATCACAGTGTTGTGAGACAAGGGAAAAGCATTTACTAATCGTACTGTTACATTTATTGATACTATTTTGTGCATTTATACATTCACCTTTTAACAATAGAACCTCAGCTAAATTAGAGACTGGAGCACCTATTAAAAATATTAATTAAAAGTTCTACATCAAAGGACTTTCTCCAAGGATTATTGTTGTGCAAGGTAAATTTTTTTGATACTGTATATATATATATATATATATATATATATATATATATATATAGAGAGAGAGAGAGAGAGAGAGAGAGAGAGAGAGAGAGAGAGAGAGAGAGAGAGAGAGAGAGAGAGAGAGATACAGTATATTAACATGGCATCATGCAGTTGCTGCAGATTTGTCAGCAGCACTTCCATGATGCAAATCTCTGTTCTACCACATCCCAAAGATGCTCTATTGGATTGAGACCTGGTGACTGTAGAGGCCATTTGAGTACAGTGAACTCATTGGCATGTTTAAGAAACCAGTTTGAGATGATTTGGGCTTTGTGACATGGTGTGTTATCCTGCTGGAAGTAGCCATGAGAAGATGGGTGCACTGCAATCATAATGTGATGGACATGGTCAGAAACAATATTCAGGTAGGCTGTGACATTTAAATGATGCTCAATTGCTACTAAAGAGCCCAAAGTGTGCCAAGAAAATAGCCCCCACACCACTATACCACCACCACCACCAGCCTGAACTGTATATACAAGGCAGAATGGATCCATGTCTTCAAGGATGCCAAATTCTGATCCTACCATCCCAATGTTGCAGCAGAAATCAATACTCATTAAACCAGGCAAAGTTTTTCCAATCTTCTGTTGTCCAATTTTGGTGAGGCCATGTGAATTGTAGCCTCAGTTGCCTGTTCTTTGCTGACAGGAGTGGCACCCAGTGTGGTCTAGTGCTGCTGTACCCATCTACTTCAAGATTTGATGGGTTGTGCATACAGAGATGCTCTTCTGCATACCTAGGTTGTAATGAGTGGTTATTTGAGTTACTGTTGTCTTTCTAGCAGCTTGAACCAGTCTGGCCATTCCAATGTGATCTCTGGCATCAAAAAGGCATTTCTGCACAGAGAACTGCCGCTTACTGGATATTTTTCCTTTATTGGACCACCAGTAACCCTGCGATTCTCGAAAGAATTGCAAATCCAAGAATGGCAATCAGTTTCTGTTCCGTCCGATATTTGGAGGGATGAGATATCATGGAGGGTGGGTGCGTCCTGGGAAATTTTTTATTTAATTAAATAAATATATTTGTACTAAAGCGGTTTCTTTTTGGAGCTGTGACTCATCTGGTTCTGGTGTTTCAGAGGCGCGTTGTAGGCGCCTTCGTTTATTGTTTTTATCCATGCAGTCTCTTTTTTGTTTTTCAATGGCTGTGTCGTCAGCCAGAAGTCGTTTGCTGATGGCGGCAGATTCGCGTGCTGAAGTGACCATGGCGGCGGATCCGGGCATGGAGGGCTACATTACTAAACGAAGGTGGTATATGCGGTGGTGTGGGCTGTCGCGTTCGGGTGGCTGTACAACCTGGCGTGCACGCTTTACCTCAAGTTTAGTTCACATGTCGTAGCCATACGGGCTCGTTTTTGTATTTCTAATCGTTGAGCTGTTTCTTTTTGGAGCCGTGACTCCTTTGCCTGTGCTGTTTCAGAAGCGCGTTGTGGGCGCCTTCGTTCATCGTTTTTATCCATACGGGCTCGTTTTTGTATTTCCGTTAGTTGACTTACTTTTAATAGTGAATTACCGTTATGTGATTCAAATATGCCACACTGACTGCTAGCACAGTGGATTAGAGCAAGTTCAGTTTACAGGTTGTGTTGTTTGGGCGCCACGTACTGACTCTGGAAAGTACGGGCTCAGTTTTGTATTACTAATCGTTGAGCTCTTTCCATTTGGAGCCGTGACTCCTTTGCCTCTGCTGTGTCAGAAGCGCATTGTGGGCGCCTTCGTTCATCGTGTTTATCCATACGGGCTCGTTTTGTAATTCCGTTAGTTGACATCTTTCATTGTGGAGCCGTGACGTCTTTGCTTCTGGTGTTTCTGAAGCGCATTGTAGGAGCCTCCGTGTATTGTTTTTATCCACGCGGTCTCGTCTTTGTTGTTCTGTGGCTGTGTCGTTAGGTAGAAGTCGTTTACTGTTAGGAATCATAATCCAACTTACTTTTAATACTGAATTACCGTTATGTGATTCAAATATGCCACACTGACTGCTGGCACAGTGGATTAGAGCAAGTTTAGTTCACAGGTTGTGTTGTTTGGGCGCCACCTACTGACTCTGGGAAGCCGCAGGGTTTGACTCTGGGGCGCTGAAGTGCTGTGCGCATGCGCCTCGGTGCGTCCGTCGTCCGTGCATATATTAAACTGTTGTTTAGTAATATAGATTCTCTGTAAACCATAGAAATGACAGTGCATGAAAATCACAGTAGATCAGCAGTTTCTGAAATACAGCCTGTCTGGCACCAACAACTATCCCACATTCAAAGTCACTTAAATAACCATTCTTTCCTATTCTGAAACTCAACTTGATCTTCAGCAGGTCATCTTGACAATGTCCTCATGCCTAAATGCATTGAGTTTCTGCCATGTGATTGGCTAATTAGATATTTGCATTGATAAGCAATTGAACAGGTATAACTAATAAAGTGTCAGTGAGCAGTAAAAGATACCATTGTTGACATTATGAAAGTGAGTTATTTTCCCATAACTAAACTTTCTTAGAGTTGTTGCTACCACAGAGTCAAATTAACTTTATTGAAATGTTTGTTTTCTTGTTAAATGCATATATTGTCCTTGATATAGCTGGTGTGTTGGTTTTCCATATCTTCACTTTTTATTTCTTTTTCATGGGTGTTGTGAGAGTTTGATGCACAAATCCACCTTCAGAGGCCAGGTGCCAATTAGATTGCCACCTTGCCATTATGCTCCTTTTACTTTTGTACGCATCAGTATGTCTTTTGACTACACTTCCCAGATTTCCCTGTGCTACTATTTCATCACGACTTGGCAAGGAAGGGATCAGAGGGAGAAGTGCTTCAGTTCCAGAAGCACATTATGAATGCTGTGATTTATGTTCCACTTTAAGAAAAAAAAAAACATAATTTTGAATTTGAAGGCAGCAACATGTCTCAAAAAAGTTGGGACAGGGCATTGTTTACCACTGTGTAGCATCCCCTCCTCTTTTAACATCAGTCCATAAACGTCTGGAAACTGAGGAGACCAGTTGTTTGATATTTGGTAAGGGAACGCGGCCCATTCTTGTCTAATATAGGATTCTAGCTGCTCAACAGACCTAGAACTATTTTGACATATTTTTCATTTCATGATGCGTCAAATATTTTTAATTGGTGAAAGGTCTGGATTGCAGGCAGGCCAGTTCATTTCCTGGAGTCTTCTACTATGAAGCCATGCTGTTGTAACAGATGCAGTATATGGCTTAGCATTTTCTCCCTGAAAAGGACGTTGTCTGGATGGGTGCATATGTTGCTCTAAAACATGTATATACCTTTCAGAAGTGATGGTGCCTTTCCAGATGTGCAAGCTGCTGATTTCATAGGCATTAATGTGCCCCCATAACATCAGAGATGCACACTTTTGAACTGAACGCTGACAACAAGCTGGATGATCCCTCTACTCTTTAGTCCTAAGGACGAGTCGTCCATGTTTTCCAAAAAGAATTTCGATTCTTCTGACCACAGAACAGTTTCCCACTTTGTCTCAGTCCATTTTAAATGAGCTTTGGGCCAGAGAAGACAGTGGCATTTCTGGATCATGTTCACATATGGCTTCTTCTCTACATGACAGAGCTTTAACCGGCATTTGTGGATGGCAGGGTGAACGGTGGTCACAGACAGTGCGCACAGATATTTTCTATTTTTGTGTTAATTGTTTTGCTTTACTGAACTTTTAAAACTAAGATAATTGGTCTGTGGAATTATTTGAAAACGTGTCACACTGGTGCCAGAACTGTCCTATGAAGCAAACTAAAAGCTGCAGAACTTTGGTGATTTGGGACAAATGCAGCTACACTAGGCTTTCCTTTTTATAGAGTTCCAGTCCTAATGCGGTGCATTAGGGGCATGAGACTCTTATTGCCAATACTAGTTCAGAACTGAACTCTTTGTTTTTGTATTGTACACAGTTCATTGGTCCATTGCAAATGGTTTACTATTATATTTTCTACTCTAAAATAGGTACATTTTGGCCCTTAGACTGAAAAATGTTTTCTACAATTTTGACTATCAAAACCAAGACAGGACTCTTACTAATAACTGTCACGAAATAAGCAAGCTTCCATTAAACTTTATACTAATTTAAATGAAATTCAACACCTCCGTCTCCAGTTACTGACTCCTTTCTAAAGGATCTTCTTTTCTCTGACCTCTCTGAGGATAAAACCCGCACCCTTGACAGGCCAGTAGCTTTAAATGAACTGAATGAGGCTTTGGACACGATGAGCCCCAAGATGTTTCTGGGACGTGATGGTCCCAGAATCGTTTTCTGCTTTTTGGAAGTAGCTGTCTGCACCACTCTTCCATATGTTGAATTCTTCCATCTCCACTTCTCACCTTTATCCTCCTACTAATTTGGTCATTAACTCTCTTCTACCAAAAAAAAATCAAAAGTTCTAAAGAAGGTTCAAAATATTGTTCAGTTTCATTAATGAACTAGGACATTGAGCTGTCAGTAAGTACTTGCTTGCTGGCTACATTAGGTGATGAATACGATAATTAATTCAGACCAAACTTATCAAGTCCTGACATGCAACTGACAACAGATGCCACCTTCTCCACTGCCATCTGCACTACTTTCTTTAGATGTGGAGAAGGCTTTTGATAAAATGAATTGATGTTTCCTTTGGTGGGACCTGAGTAAAATGGGCTTTTCGGAAAGCTTCATCAATGTAACTAAAACCCTCTATTCATCCTCATCTTCTGTTTTTTGTACTAATTTGGAAATCCCCCCACAGCCACCCCATTTCATATTTTAAGGGAGCCAGACAGGGCCGCCCCCTCTCTCCTCTTCTTTTCAATCTACCTGTAACCCTGAAAATATCACCTCCATACACAGTACTCTCCAAAAATTTCTTTATACGCAGATGATGTTCTGTTATATTTGGGAAATTCAGCTTCTGACATACACATGAACTAACCTTTTAGATACCATCCAGTCTGGCAATGGATCATCTCTCTGTCATATCCCCCTTCCTGGCTACTAATGGAGAAAAACTGTATTTCCGTTCATCCTCTTCCCTTACTCCCTTCTCTGATTTATAGATTAAAATCTTTGCCCCCTGAAACAGGTCCACTTATTTTCTTTACACTGTTACCCAGAAGAGAAACTGGTTGGTTGGTTGGTAGGTAGCTGTTTTCCTTTTTCTGCATGACTACAGTGGGCACCTTCAAGTAGTGGCATTTTATTTTTATCAACAATTACAAATTTACTCTAAAGGACCCGATGAGCTGTTAGAAATAATTTGTTATAAAAACTTTATCTCTTAACTTAGATTCAAATACCTTTTTTTCCAAAACGACAACAATGGTGAACCTTTGTCGTGGAACCGTTCCCTTTCCTGACACAGCAGAACTACCTGATTCACTTTGTTCTAAGGACTCAAATCGTTGAAATCCTTTATGAGCTTTAGAAGAAAAACAAGAACAGAATTTACTAAACACAACAAACTGTTAAAACAATAAATACATTTTCTGTCATCCAGGAATATATTTTAATGTCAGTTGATTTAATTAAAAAATGGGGATTACTTATTATTCACAATGCCATCATAAGACATACTTTCTTAATGTAGAAAGAATGAGCATAAAAACACATCAGGTTGGAAGTTAATAGACTCATGTTTTTAAGCTCAATACACTATATTTTTAAGCTCTATTAGGTGGCTGGTATGTATTAATGCAGGGGTGGGCAGTCATTCCTGGAGGGCCGCAGTGGCTGCAGGTTTTTGTTCCAACCCAATTGCTTAATAAGAAGCAATTATTGCTCTGGAAACACTTTTAGTTATCTCCCTCATTAAGATTTTGAACCCTTATTTCTTATTTAAGTCTTAAACAGCTGCATTCTCGGTTTTTAATTGCTCCTTATTAACAATAAGGTGCAAATGACAAAAGAAACCAGCAGTTATCCATTTTGCTTGTTACCCTTTACACCTGTGTGTATTTATCGTGCACTATTTAGTTTAATTAAATATTTGGAAGGAAAGAGAAGAGAAAAAAGTGAAGGATTGAGAATTACCCATCCGTTTTACACTTCAAAGTATCTGGATGATATCCTTAGAATGGAAAAAAAATCTAGGATATGAGAATGACTTGACATAGCAGAGTTAAAGCACTAACAAGCCATGATATGTAATTATTGGCGAGGATTGTTTTCTAATTAAGCAACTGGGTTGGAACAAAAACCCGCGGCCACTGCGGCCCTCTAGGAATGACTTTTCCCACCCCTGTATTAATGTATATCTATTGTTATTTTTGAATTTTCATACTGTCATGAATGTTCTGTTATTTTTTGTAAATTAAGTGTTGTCTTTTTAATTGTGCTTCTGTTTCATTTGTTTTGTGGGTTGAGCTCCAGAAGTCAGGGCCACTCTCTAGTCACAACTACTGTGTCCACCCTTTGCCTTCATCTGGAAGCCAGACCTTGGGATCCAGCCAGATATATTTCAGTTTGCATTTGGAGTCTAACTGCTGATAAAAATTCTAATGGTTATGAAACACATAGTAATTACTATAAGGTGACATACAGTACATTCAATTGTTCCACATCATTGGAACATATCCTCTGATTGCCCTTTTATACAAAAAGAGAAGGTGGCAGTTAAATTACCTGTTCTAGCCTCACCTAGAAAAGTAAATCCAAGCAACAAAAATTAAGTAATTGGTGCTTGTCTTGTGCATAGTGATGCATGAATTGGCGACATATTCATACATTTGAGTGCTGAAAAAAGTAGCTCACAAAATAGATGGATGGAATTGATATATAGTAACACCCAAATCATTACATTGTGCAAAATTAAAATACATATACCCTGACATGGATGGATGGTATGGTATTTACTAGCAAATTAAATAATGTAAATTGAAAATCACACATTCCATTTCCTATCGCCACTACGCACCCAACTTCATTATTTAAACTATATGCAAACTTACGTGTAAACCTATTAACCAGTGGAGCAGACTCTTCTGCACAGTAATCTTCTGTAGGTAAAGGAAAAGCATGTGGCATTACAAACAATATAAAATACACAGATACATGCAAAAAAAAAAAAAAAAAAGCATTCTGCTATATATTTGATTTTTTACAGAAATAACTCAAGGAGCTATTCTACTTATATGCTACTTTAACTTGAAAACAAAGAAAGATTAGACTAAAGATCATATATTTTATGATCTATCACACAGTATATTTTATCCTATAAATATTCTTCAAAGCACATATTAAATTTATAAAAAACTCCATCTGATTATACCACACTATTGACCATGTTTTCTATAATCTAGAGATATAATGCCAAATATAACATCCATAGAATAATAAGACATATACAGCAAGACGGTTCCACATTATACACTATACAGAGAAACAGAAAGAAAAGTGATGAAACCTTTACTTATGCACTTGAGATACTACTACCAAAAACAACCTGTTACACTTGTGGCTAGCAGAGCCATGCCCTAAACATACATTATAGACATGCTTACAGTAAATCTAAACAAATTTAGGAAACCTGGGAAATTTAAGGTTGCTCCTTGTGTTGGAAGACAACAAATTCTTTATTGGCTCATTCTAGCAAATGTGGGTAAAACATTAGTCAGCAAATTCCACAAAGCTGTTGTGGAAAAGAGGATGGAGGCAAAATTTAACACCATCATGAAAAATTCCCTCCATGAGGCACTCTCTTGGAGCACTTTTAGGCACAGGTTTATTCCTCTAAGAAGTGCCTCTGGTGATCTTTACTGCCCACTGCTATCAGGCACTTCAATGCTTCCTCCTGAAATCCCAAACTAAATGCTTATAAACTTCATGCTCATTTTGCAGTTTCTACGCAATAAACATATATTGATTGTGTCATCTGTGGTGGGTGGTGCCCTGCCCGGGGTTTGTTTCCTGCCTTGCGCCCTGTGTTGTCTGGGTTTGGCTCCAGCAGACCCCCGTGACCCTGTAGATAGGATATTGCGGGTTGGATAATGGATGGATGATTGTATCATTTGTCCCGTAAGTCTGTACCTTCATATTTTTATATTTCTGCTCCTTTATGCATCTACGTTTCCCCTTGGATTTAATCAAATGTTTCTAATCAAATACAATCTAAATCTCTCTCACATCAGCAAGTTTTTAATTTTTCTTTACTATCAATCTCTGTGCAATTAATAGAATTGGTTTGTTGCTGAATAATTGGTCACCCTAGCTGGTGACAAGAAGTGCATACTACTCAATACTACGATTTGTTTCTGTTGTCTGCTATAAAGATTAGAAATATGCAAAGCCCTGTGTACCATTACAGATTTCACAGTGCTTAACATTAAAACAAAACATACAGATTACAAAGAAGGCTGATTGTACAACCTATTCTTAATGCTTTATACAGGGTGAGCCAAAATGCAGTACCATATTTCCCCAAAGTCATTGCACGAGGTAGAGGCAGCCGAGCGGGTTGGGGTGGGGGTCCTTTGATAGGCGATCCCTTGTAGTTTTCACTTAGCAACATGCCTTCATCCATTGCACACCGTGCTTTCGCTGTTGAAGTGTTCTTCAAAAACAATGAATCCACCATCACTGCACAACGCGCCTTCTGAACACACTTTAGCATTCCTCCTAAAAGTGACGTCCCAAATCGGAAAACAATTCTTCAGTGGGTGGCTAAATTTAGACAGACGGGTACAACAATGAACAGAAAATCTCCAAGCCATCCTCGGACTATACAACGCCTGAAAACATACAAGCTGTAAGGGCATCAATTTTGCAGACGTTCAGCGAGCAAACATACAGTACTTCTGCCTCAGGCATTTCCAACACGTCTTTGAGGAGATTTTGCATGAGGACTGGGAGAGCCACAAAGAGTTGTGCTTGAACATTCTGCAAACCGTTCCGAGATGCCATCATCATGTGCAGTGACAAGGCACATTTTCATTTGAATGGTTGCGTAAAGGGCAGCATGGTGGCGCAGTGGTGACCCTGTGTTAGGATATAGCAGGTTGGAAAATGACTGACTGGTTCCGTAAATAAGCAAATAAGCAAAACTTTCACTAATGGGCTGAAACCAACCCTCGTGAATTTCAGAGACACCTAAACAGCGAGTGTGTTACAGTTTGGTGGGCTGTTGCAGAATTTGGCATTGTAGGCCCTTAATTTTTTGAGGAGGGGGAGCAACGGTCACTGTCATTTCAGAATGTCACTTTGAAATGCTAGAGAACTTTTGTGGTCCCAACTGAAAGAAATGGATGTGGTGGATGCCTGGTGTCAACAGGATGGAGCAACAGCTTATATGGTGCAGATCCATGCAAGTTTTGCGGAAGATGTTTCCAGGGAAGCTGATCTTTCTGCACGGTGATGTCAGGTGGCCTTCACATTTGCCAGATCTCAATCTGTGCAATTTCTTCTTGTGGGGCTATCTCAAGTCAAAGGTATACATACGCTGACCTCAAATCCTTGAAGCCTCAATTATGCTATTCACCACGAAATCGTCACAATTTCCCTTGAAATGGCCGAACGAGTCATGTGAGTGTTCAGAAATCATCTCTAAGAGCGTATCCTAATGATGGCCAGCACCTTGAAGAAATCATTTTTAAAACACAGTGAAAAAAATATTTTGTTTACCCTTTCTTGTGTCGTAATGAAATTTAATTTTATCTTGTAGTGTTTTTGTAAAATAAAAGTTTCAAATGTCTTGCTTCTTTTTGGCTCTTTTTTGCATAATTCGGGATTATGTATTTGGAGAGAATTCTGTTATCGAATGTACTTCATACGATTCAGACACAAGTCTTATAAACAAAATTATTCCCAAAAGTAAGGATGAAGGCAGTAAGTTAAGAGAAACATTTCAATTCTCACTTACAGTATAAACAGGGATTTTGGAGTTTAGAGATAATGATAAAGTAAATGGCTTATTAGCTTTGTAGAATGTTATACCAAGTCTTTTTATAAATCAAGGTCTTGTGGTTGTGTCTGGCTAACATTCAGTTACAAGTAAGACAAGTCCACTGAGAATCTTCACTGTCACAGAAATGTTAAATTCCTTTTTAACTGTTTATTAAATTAAATACATTTACAATGCATGCAATCCCTGAAATAAATTGACAATGCATGCAATCTCACAGTCTCGTCGTTGTTAAATAATGGTCAGCTTTGCTTGCTAATGCTGTGATGAACAACATTGAAATACTGTATAAAGCGGCATAATAAATACTGACTCACAGCAGGTTACAGTAAGAAAAAAAAAAAAAATACATATTTATGAATACATACATACTGATCTTAGCATTATGCTGAGCAAATTAAGCAGTTTTGGGTATAAAAAGAGGAACTTCCTAAAATTAATGTTCTTGTGCCAATCTAATATATATCTGAGATTCAGGAAAAAATGAAGCATACAGAAACACAATGATACAATTTCATTTTAGTAGAATTGTGCAAATGTAAGGTATCAGTTTCTGAGGTATTGCTCATCTACATTGGAATGTTTCATATTTAATCCAGTATTAATTTGAAATACAGTACCTTGCAAAAATACTTAGATTCTTTTACAGTTTCCTCATAGTTCACGCAGTTCCCTACATGGATATCTCTTTTAATATAGAGTTGCTATTTTGCCCACTGTATTTTTTAAAACACACATTATGCTGTCTTCACAATAATTGAATAAATGTACTCCTTATCTTAACTGCCTGATGGTTAAACTTCAAAAGTAAGCTTTGATTTCTCTCCATTTTGTGTGTGAATGCTCCATGACATCAGTGCAATTTGACTATTTTAAGTAGCATCTTTCTCTACTAACTTTGTTTTAGTTTTCTGTTTTTACTTTGACTTCTTGACACAGTTGAACTACTGCCTCAAACACACGCTACTCAGGAACCATAAACCCTTTAGTGGTTCTCACAAACACATTTTAAAAAAGAAGTAGAAAATTCTTTAAAAGGGAAAAAAGCAACTATACAAGACTGATGTTAGCATGCACTACTTCTTTATTTCAACATAAGACGTGGTTACTATGTTCAGAAAAACTAAACAACAAATAGGCTTCTATTACAATTTAAAGTTGTAAAATGAAATATAAGAAGCAGGGCTGACACCTGCATATACAGGTGCTGGTCATAAAATTAGAATATCATGACAAAGTTGATTTATTTCAGTAATTCCATTCAAAAAGTGAAACTTGTATATTAGATTCATTCATTACACACAGACTGATGTATTTCAAATGTTTATTTCTTTTAATGTTGATGATTATAACTGACAACTAATGAAAGTCCCAAATTCAGTATCTTGGAAAATTAGAATATCAATTAAGACCAATGCAAAAAAAGGATTTTTAGAAATGTTGGCCAACTGAAAGGTATGAACATGAAAAGTATGAGCATGTACAGCACTCAATATTTAGTTGGGGCTCCTTTGGCCTGGATTACTGCAGCAATGTGGCGTGGCATGGAGTCGATCAGTCTGTGGCACTGCTCAGGTGTTATGAGAGCCCATGTTGCTCTGAAAGTGGCCTTCAGCTCTTCTGAATTGTTGGGTCTGGCGTATTGCATCTTCCTCTTCACAATACCCCATAGATTTTCTATGGGGTTAAGGTCAGCCGAGTTTGCTGGCCAATCAAGAACAGGGATACCATGGTCCTTACACCAGGTACTGGTAGCTTTGGCACTGTGTGCAGGTGCCAGGTCCTGTTGGAAAATGAAATCTGCATCTCCATAAAGTTCGTCAGCAGCAGGAAGCATGAAGTGCTCTAAAACTTCCTGGTAGACGTTTGCGTTGACTTGGACCTCAGAAAACACAATGGACCAACACCAGCAGATGACATGGCACCCCAAACCATCACTGACTGTGGAAACTTTACACTGGACCTCACGCAACGTGGATTCTGTGCCTCTCCTCTCTTCCTCCAGACTCTGGGACCTTGATTTCCAAAGGAAATGCAAAATTTACATTCATCAGAGAACATAACTTTGGACCACTCAGCAGCAGTCCAGTCCTTTTTGTCTTTAGCCCAGGCGAGACGCTTCTGACGCTGTCTCTTGTTCAAGAGTGGCTTGACACAAGGAATGCGACAGCTGAAACCCATGTCTTGCATACGTCTGTGCGTGGTGGTTCTTGAAGCACTGACTCCAGCTGCAGTCCACTCTTTGTGAATCTCCCCCACATTTTTGAATGGGTTTTGTTTCACAATCCTCTCCAGGGTGCAGTTATCCCTATTGCTTGTACACTTTTTTCTACCACATCTTGTCCTTCCCTTCGCCTCTCTATTAATGTGCTTGGACACAGAGCTCTGTGAACAGCCAGCCTCTTTAGCAATGACCTATTGTGTCTTGCCCTCCTTGTGCAAGGTGTCAATGGCTGTCTTTTGGACAATTGTCAAATCAGCAGTCTTCCCCATGATTGTGTAGCCTACAGAACTAGACTGAGAGACCATTTAAAGGCTTTGCAGGTGTTCTGAGTTAATTAGCTGATTAGAGTGTGGCACCAGGTGTCTTCAATACTGAACCTTTTCACAATATTCTAATTTTCCAAGATACTGAATTTGGGACTTTCATTAGTTGTCAGTTATAATCATCAACATTAAAAGAAATAAACATTTGAAATACGTCAGTCTGTGTGTAATGAATGAATCTAATATACAAGTTTCACTTTTTGAATGGAATTACTGAAATAAATCAACTTTGTCATGATATTCTAATTTTATGACCAACACCTGTATGTCAATGTATGAAAAAGCTCTCATACGAAATGCACTACATAAAAAAGTAAATAGTAATAAAAAGATGCTGCAGCCCAATTTGAGAATGTAACCATATTTTTTAGCTAGAGATACTAGGTAACATTCTTGAATTCTACCTTCTGTGGTAAGTGAAAATCATGCAGGCACAAGGAATGTTACAGACTACAAAAGTGAATGCTGATGCAAACCAAGAATGTCTTAACAAACACACGATTTTTGTGTATAGGCCATCTAATTATTTTAAATTGTACAGTAACCTTTAAAAAAATGAATTGTGCTTTTAATATCACAACACAAGGAGAAAGATTATTTCAAACAATTACTTCTGCCTATTTTTGTTCAGTAACTAATACCAGCTCAAAGTGATTTATAGATAAAACAGTATCTAAAAAAACAAGTAAGAAGACTCTGATATTAGGCTAATTAACAAAACTTATAAATATAATAAAATTCTCCAATCCACTTAATTCTAATAAACTTCGAAGGGGGCAAGAGCCCATCCTGGCAGTGTCAAACAAGAGGAAGGAGTCAGTGTATTGCTGAGCCCACTTCTGCACACTCATATGAAACCAATGTACAAATTCCTGTTAATCTAAGTTGCACATTGTTGGTGACAAGGGAGTAGCCAAAGGAAAACCTATGTAGAAATAGCAAGAATATGTACACTCGGAATGGAAAATGACTGCCCATAGGATCTGAACTCGGGGCCCCTGATATGTCACCTAGCAGTGTTAATGACTGTACCACACAGTCATCCAAAACTATAATATGTAAAATTACTGCAATTCATAACTTATTAGAGGAATGTTGTAACACTTAAATTACACATAAGTAATTAACACTAGGCTAACATTTATGCTATGAATTAGTTAAAAAAAGGAAATTATAAGATGAGATAACATGAAAAGTTAAATTTATCTCAATCAACAAACAAAACAACTGAACAATTTCTTGGACTGGATTTTGTTCAATGAAGTTTTGAGAAAATACTGTTTTTTCTACAATAAACTACTGGCATACCTTGTTCAGTGCTTTGGCGCCACTGTTGAAAATTTCGCCCAATAAGTATAAATTGCCTAGCAACAGCAGGGGGTTTACTGGAATGCTGGTTGAGAGACAGAGGAAGAAAGGTTTCCCCACTTGTAGAACTAGTAAAAAAAAAATAAACAGAGAACAGAGTTCAGAAATAATTTTGAGTTAGGTAGTTTACAGTAAAATTAAATAGAATAGCTGCAACAATATTTACCTGTCCAGAAGAAAAAAACATTTTTATTTTTTATACAAGAAACAGATATGCAATTATAACTGAACTATTTTTAATTTTGCAGTTTATCTAATCTCCCCTACTTTCCCTTCAACTCTGACCTAGTAAGAGATGCTGTGGTAACAGGCTGAGCATGAAAGACCAGACAGACTTGTCAGCTGGACTACTGTCACTCCATTTTCAATAGCCTTCATGTACAACATATGAAGAGGTATAAAGAGTCATTCACAGTGGTGATGTCAGAGCCGGGTATCCAGTTCAACTCACTGCACTATTGTAAGCATCCTCATATTAACTCAGATCAGAATGACTGAAGACAGCTACATTTAAGCACAAAGTTATATGCAACAATTACAAAAACATTATGCAAATTCTTTTATGATAATTATGTTCTTTATCTTTTTTATTCTCTACTACCAGCTATTCACTGGAAATTATTAAGTATTGCAGAGAGAGGTTTGCTATTAATGAAATAATTCCATTAACTGTTCTCAAAATATAATTGGGCTGCGGCATGTAAATTAATAAATCATAAGGACATAAACTGTTACTGCCTCAATAACTAGCTTTTAAAATACATGTCTTAGGTATCCTAATACATTTAAACTAGTATTGTGTATGCACTTTATTGGGATGATAAAAAATTCAAAGTTAAAGTTCCCTCTTTAAACCCTAACATGGTCTCTCAAACACATGATGGTGGGAGATTCTAATTGTGCATTAAATGCTGCTTTAGAAAAGTCATTCCCAACTATAGCTGCAATGTCTAAAAAGGTCTTAATTTCACATTTAATCAAGTACAGTAACTTGTCTGGCCCATGGAGAGTTTCTTATTTGGATCTGACGCAGTACTTTTTTTCCCTTCAGGGCATCACATGTAATTACATATCAACTATTTGCTATTCGTTAACAACGTGCTTCACATTTTTATTCTTTGTGAAGCACTCAAACCATACTTAAAGGGAAAATAATGTTATTATTCATACAAAAATACATTAGAACAAATTCTTTTTATAGGCTATTAGTCTCAAACAATACTTTTGTACCTCAGCTTGAATTTAAACACTTTTACCTGTCTAATAATAGTTCAAATATTTAGCTATCACAATTACAAGACCTACTTAATTTAATTTTAGCAAGAAGTTAACTCTTCACCTTACATAAGCTGGGAGAATTAATACTGTCAAAATGAACATCTTCTCTAAGTTTCCATCTCTTTCTGAGTATTCCTCTATCAAGAAATACTCTTTTAAAAAATCTGACTCAATTGTAATTTTGCTCATTTGGAATGATGAGAGGTCATAGAAAATATGGTTAAAAACACAGTGGGGCATGACATTACCTAACTACCAGTTTTACTAATGGTCATATTCAAAGGCTTTGGAGGGAAGCAGAAAGAAATTAAATTGAAATGAGTTGGTTAAATATTGAAAGGAAATCCTAATCAAACTCTTCTTTATATGCCTTGATCTGCTCACCTCCTACTGCTAATAACTAAGCATTTAACTAACTGGTCTAACAGATGATCAGAGCCAGTGCGTAAGACATATTAAGTCTAAGATGCTACTCTTGATAGCATCTGTTCATGACAACCGTCTTATCTTAAGTGCCCATAACTTACCAACTATTTAACAAATGGAATGCTGTTGACATTGGGATCTTTAGAAATTTCTACCCTAACAAACACATCTCAAATTTCACCTTCCAGTAACCTATTTCTTCTGCTATAGTCAAGTTTGAAATTTTGTCATATGATACCCACCTGGGATCAGATTTATAAAACTTGTTTGCTCAAAAAAAGTCCTGAAATGTGTGTAGGCAACTTTCCTGCAAAAGTCGGGATTTATAAAATAAAACTTGATAGAACAACTTACACAAATTTATACCAACTCTGTCCCATATGTACACTACAGTACAGAGAAAGTGTGAAATGACAACACCATTGATAAATTAGGGAAATGTAACAAACCCAGCAAAATGACAACACATGCATGTAATAATTCATATCACTGAGCCATTATTATAATGTGCATTACATGGCAAACATAATTAACCTCAAAAGTGCTGAATATGACTATTACGTTCTACTTTAGTTCTCTTTTAGGAGGACCAAGGCGGTGTATTGACATTAAAGAACTTTGTTGTTTTTTCGTCAGTTTATATAGCCTACCGTTGTCACTTCTTATGATTAGAAACCAATGCAATCAATCCCTTGTTGCCAACAATTACATCAAGTAAAAACACAGGTGTGATTCACTCTCTGTGTACAGAAAGGTATCAATATCATTACCTACAGTCTATTCACAGCCTAATGGTTTGAAACTACTTGAGGACTATGCAAATGGTCATATGCAAAGGTAACAAGCTCTTAAAGACTGGCATAATTTTTTTGCCAATAATGTTGACTAGCTTATGAGCTAATTTAGGCTCCCAATGGCCATTCTCTTTGAGCAGACTTTGGCTTAGCATTAGAAAGACAGACTGCCCAAAATCTAGATATGCTTCATATTCAGGTTTTGTAAATGGCTGGCTTTCTGGCAACAGGCACCTACTGGCTACCCAACCCAACCACTCAATTGGCTGACAGGTCAGGATTATCTCAGCCAATCTTCAGCCTCATCATGTACGCTATGCTGGAAGCCATAAACTGACTGATAAAGTACTACATTGTGTTTCCATATGGTGTGGGTGTACAGGCAAACATTAAAGGGCAATTTGCAGCAGTGTCCAGTTTTCTGAATGTAATCTGGTCAATTGACTGCACTCATATTGCAATAAGGGCACCTAGCAAGAATGAAGCTTGTTTTGTAAAGCATTAACATTTCATTAATGCGCAAGTCACCTGTGATGCCAAGTTGAGACTAACAAACGCTGTGGATCGGTAGCCTGGGTCAACCCATTATTCATTAATTTTTAAGGCAAAGCAGCACTTGTAAATATATAACAACATCAGCAAGTTGCCTACATTACATTTACTTATTTGGCTGGCACCAAGGTGACTTACTACATTTATGATACAACTGGTTCAATTTCTTTTGTTTTTCCAAGTGGAGCACAGGCAGGTCAAGTGACTTGCTCATGGCCACACAGTGTTAGTAGCAGGGTATGAACCCACAACCTCAGGGTTTGAAGTCCAAAGCCTTAACCACTAGGCCACACTGACTGCATACATGATGGCTAGCATGTTGGCAAGATAACAAGTTGAACCCTTAGTGTTTCATATTGGCTCTATTATTCATTGTAACTGCAATCATGTCATTAAATGGGCCAGGAGATTGTGGCTTTCAACTGAAACACTGGTGTTTTACGCCTTTCCCCAACCCTAGAATGCAAAGGAGGGGCGCACAAAAGGACTCTGCAAATGCAGGTGATGGTGTCTGAATGCGTCATGTGGGAAACTACTCTACCATCTAATTAAGGTCTTCATTATCATAACTGTAAACGGTATGTACGAGGTGTCACAAACATGTGCATGGAAGACAACTAAATGGACCAAAAGAAGGTAATTCCACACAGGCCAGGGGGTGGGGGTGTTGCACTAAACCTTCCTCTGTTATCTCTGCAGACCGGACACGGGAAATTCTATCCGATTCAGGCCCGATGACATCACTTCCGGTAATCCCTTCCCCCTCCCCAAAATCCCACCCATTTCCCCAACCCCCAAGAGAGACATCACTTCCGGTTCTGGGCCTGGGGATGTCACTTCTGATTTGTTCCCCAAGAACATCACTTCCACTTGCCTGCCTTAAATACAAGACAACTTCCTCGGTAACTTCTGTTTTGGACTCAACTCTGTACACATCTGTGCAACTTATTTTGCAGCCAGACGTCAAGTATACGGGGTGGCTGCCCCAAAGATTTTTTTGTGTATCAAGACTGTTCATTTTCACAGAGGTTAATTAGCATAGTCCAACTATAGTTGTTTCAGACTGGCAACCAGGAAGGATTTAAGGTGTATTCAAGTATGTACATTTAGAAATGGACTGTGCTTTTCAAAGAGTAAATTACACACAAATGTATGTACACCAGGTTTTATGAATCAGATTTTTTTTAATCTACATTTTTCTGCTTTCTCGCATAAGCATACTTTCAAGCTCGATTCCACATGAAGTTTTATGAATGAGACCCCAGGTTTTCTTAAACATCCTCCAAAATCAATTTTAGAAAGTATATTAAATTAGAACAATAAAAATAGTACTTCAGCACTCTAAAATTCCTTTATAAAAGCTAATCACTGTTGACATAAAGCACCCACAGTGACATTGCTGGAAACCACAATCTGCACTCTAAACTTATGAGAGAGCAGTGCTAGCCACTCACTACCATACCACTTACAACTGAAAAAAAACCCAATATAAATAGCCATTTTAAACACTGTGAGTGCCACAGAGGACAGGTGGGCATTCTGGCTGGATGACGGCATGACCATGACGGCCAAAAGAGTGTACTGTCAGGGAGGACTACCCTGATTCTCAAAAAACTAGGAAGTCCTCCCCACAAGTCAGGCTGGTTCATCAGCGATTGTATAAAAGTAACCTACTACCTTACTTTGGGGAGTCAGAGTCAGGAAGCAGCGGGCAACACATAACTGAAGGTGGAAGGAGAGGAAAAGAGTCATTTTTTGGTATGATTATTGGATGTATTTTATGGTATTTGGTGCTTGGTGGATTAAAAATCCATTATTTGAACCTGCAACTGTGTTGGGCATTATAGATAGATAGATAGATTGGGTAACCATATACTGGTTACAACACTTAACAAGTCCAATTAGCACATTCAGTACGTGTATTTAAGAATAAGAAAAAAGGGAATAAATAACAGATTTTGTTTAGTATCCAAAGTTACCACATAAAAAGGCTATACTGAAAATATAACCAACACATTCCAATGTGACAAATTAAGACAGTGCACTGAAAAATAATTTTAACTTACCAGATTCTCTCAAACACCTTAACTGTAGTGTCTATGGCAAGTGAACTAACCAGATTAACAACTTCTGTTAGAATGGAAGGTAAAAGAAACTGTGATACAATCTCTGCTGAGCACTTCTGAACAGAAGGGCATCCTGAACAAGAAGGAAAAATATTCTTGAGAGGAGAAACCACAATAATGATTCTTAGGACTGAAAAGGCACATGATAATAGTAGCTCTGGTTAACATATTATTAAAGCTGGCAGGGAGTCAAAAGAAAAAAAAAAAAAACCTTTTCTTCTGTTCGACAACAACTTCTACAACTCCTAATCAGAATAAGTTGGGACAGTATGGAAAATGCAAATGAAAAAAAAGCAACAATTTGTAAATTTACTTTGACTTTAAATTTATTACTGACAGTATGAGCCCAAGATATTCCATGCTTTGTCTGGTCAACTTCATTTCATTTGTTAATGTACATCCAATGCTGCATTTCAACACATTCCAAAAAAAGTTGGGACAGGGCAAATTAATACTAGAAACCCTGAAGCTTATGATTTTTTTTGTTGCCCCTGACCTCCTTAAATTTTCCTGACGTACGCTAGGAACCTCGTAGCTCCTCATCACTGCTCTAAAAGTCCGCTTTTGTTTTGCAAATGTGTGGATTAGCAGAACGCAGCCTACTACACCCCCACCCATGTTCAATCAGATGAAGCATTACCCTGTTGCAATCCTCACAGTTCAAGTCTGTGTTGAAGTGTTTTTCTGGTGATACATTTGTATGGAATTATATAGTTAATGAAATATTGTGATTTTAAATACATATATGCTTTTATTCAAGAGTAAAATCAAAGAATAAGAAATTGCTCAATTGACATTTGAGTTGCTGAAGCTCAACTATCAGTCGATACAAAGTAAGAGACATTCGCATATGTGTATGTTTGTGCTTTCCATTTTCAACCAGTTGTCAGAGAGTTAACACTGTTCTGTCTCAGATGGCACAGTGGAAAAGCTTCAGCTTGGTATCCTCAAAGTCACGGCTTTGAGTAGTGAGCCTGTTTGCAACAAGACACCAAAAACAAATGATTGAGCTGCATTTGTATGTCTGCTTTTATTATTTCAGCTGTAACTTTACAAGTACCATAAATTTACACAGGATGTTAAAGACTCGCATCAAATGAATGTATTTATTATGTGATAATAATAATAGCGGCTCACTACCAAGCTGTAGATTTTCCAAAAGAGCAAACATACACATATGCAAACATCTTTTACTTTGTATCAACTGATAATTGACCTTCAGCAACGTGTCAATTGAGCAATTTCTTTTTCTTCGGTTTTACTCTTGAATAAAAGCATACTTATTTTGTTATATGAAAAGTTTTATGAAAGTGTTTATTGGATATTTGGGTTTGAATCTTCACATATCCTTCACTTCACATCAACATTATACTGTAATACAGTAATCCCTCCTCCATCGCGGGGGTTGCGTTCCAGAGCCACCCGCCAAATAAGAAAATCCGCGAAGTAGAAACCATATGTTTATATGGTTATTTTTATATTGTCATGCTTGGGTCACAGATTTGCACAGAAACACAGGAGGTTGTAGAGAGACAGGAACGTTATTCAAACACTGCAAACAAACATTTGTCTCTTTTTCAAAAGTTTAAACTGTGCTCCATGACAAGACAGAGATGACAGTTCTGTCTCACAATTAAAAGAATGCAAACATATCTTCCTCTTCAAAGGAGTGCGTGTCAGGAGCAGAGTCTGTCAGAAAGACAGAGGAAAGCAAACAAATCAATAGGGCTGTTTGGCTTTTAAGTATGCGAAGCACCGCCGGTACAAAGCTGTTGAAGGCGGCAGCTCACACCCCCTCCGTCAGGAGCAGGGAGAGAGAGAGAGAGAGAGAGAGAGAGAGAGAGAGAGAGAGAGAGAGAGAGAGAGAGAGAGAGAGACAGAGAAAAACAAACAGTCAAAAATCAATACGTGCCCTTCGAGCTTTTAAGTATGCGAAGCACCGTGCAGCATGTCACTTCAGGAAGCAGCTGCACAGAAGATAGCAACATGAAGATAATCTTTCAGCATTTTTAGACGAGCGTCCGTAACGTCTAGGTGTGCGAACAGCCCCCCTGCTCACACCCCCTACGTCAGGATCAGAGAAAGTCAGCGCAAGAGAGAGAGAAAAGTAAGTTGGGTAGCTTCTCAGCCATCTGCCAATAGCGTCCCTTGTATGAAATCAACTGGGCAAACCAACTGAGGAAGCATGTACCAGAAATTAAAAGACCCATTGTCCTCAGAAATCCGCGAACCAGCAAAAAATCCGCGATATATATTTAAATATGCTTACATATAAAATCCGCGATAGAGTGAAGCCGCGAAAGGCGAAGCGCGATATAGTGAGGGATCACTGTATATGAAAATATTTTCTGTTTTAGCCACGTGTTCAGCATTTCTTGCCTTGCATTTCCTCTGTCATTCTATATTTACACAGATCACCATAGACACGGAACACACATGAAATGTATGTATTTCAAATCACGCTATTTCATTACTAATATAATTCCATACAAACACATCGCCAGATAAACACTTCAGCACAGACTTGGGCTGTAAGAATTGCTGCAGGGCAATGTTTTTATCTGACTGAATGAAGGGTGTAGGGTGTAGCAGGCTGCCTTCTGCTAATCAACACATTTGCAAAACAAAATTGGACAAGTAGCGCAGTGATAAGGAGCTACGGGCTTCTTGGCGTATGTCAGGAAAATGTAAGGAGGTCAGGGACAATGAAAAAAATCTTAAGCTTCAGGGACTGTAGTGTTAAGGCCAGCAATGAGGTTGTGGTCTCCTGGGGGCGTTCAGCTCCCTAAACCCAACACAGTTCTTTTGAATCTCTGGTACTGTCAATAAAGTATCTATCTATCTATCTATCTATCTATTAAATGGACCTATTCCTACTATTATTGCAACTGTTTACCGGCCCCCTAAACCAAATAATGACTTTCTGAACGACTTTGCCACCAAACATAACACTTCTGGGGGATTTCAATATACATATGGATAATATCAATGTCCCTATTACTAGAGACTTTACATCCTGCCTTGAGAGTTTTGGATTCCAGCAGCATACTGATGTTCCCACTCATTCCAAAGGACATATCCTGGACTTGATTTGCTGTTCTGGAGTTAACCCGCTTGATTGTACTGCAGACGAACTTCCCATAACTGATCACTGTGCTAGACCGGGGGTGGGCAATGTCGGTCCTGGAGAGCCTCAGTATGTGCAGGTTTTTGTTCCAACCCAGTTCCTTAATGAGAACTCAATTATTGCTGATGAAGCACATATTGCTTAAGTGACATTTTGATACTTCATTTTAGTGGTCTCGCTTGTTAAGGTTCTCCAACCTTAATTGCTTATTTCAATCTTAAACTGCTGCATTCAGTGTTTTAAATGCTCCTTATTAGCAATAAGATGTAAAAGACAAAGCAGCCAGCAGTTCTCCAGCTAGCTTTTTTCCAATTACATCTGTGTGTGTTCATCATGCACTGTTTGATTTAATAAAACACTTAATAGAAAAATGTGACAGACTGAAAATGATCTGTTTTAGGCTTCAAATCATTTGGATGATATCCTTGAAAAGGAAATAAATCTATGATATAAGAGCCCTACATTGCACAGACTAACAAGCCATAAAATTAAATAAGGTCTGAGATTGGCAATGATTGGTTTCTAATTAAGCAATTGGGTTGGAATGAAAACCTGTAGCCACTGCGGTTCACCAGGACCGACATTGCCTACCCCTGGTCTAAGCCATCCACCTGTCAACTGGACCTCCTCCCTACAGTTCTAGTCAAAGCTTGCCTCCCCTCTCTGGTCAACCTTATCTCTGCTATAATCCACTCTTCTCTCACTACTGGTACTGTTCCTTCATCTTTTAAAACTGCTGCAATAACCCCAATACTGAAAAAACCTGGTGCCAATCTGACTAATTTCAGTAATTTTTGTCCTATTTCTAATCTACCCTTCATTTCCAAATTTCTTGACAAAATACTGGCTATTCAACCTTATTCTCATTTATCTCAAAATAATCTGTATAAGACAGTTCCAGTCTTCATCCCCTCCACAGTACAGAAACTGCACTTATAATGACCTCCTTATGGCAGCTGATTCTGGTTTAATTACTATTCTCATCCTCCTTGATCTGAGTGCAGCCTTTGACACTATTTGTCACACTACTCTTCTCAATAGATTATCTTCGATTGGCATTACCCACACTCCACTAGACTGATTCAGATCCTACCTCTCAGGCCGCACTCAGTTTGTTCAGCTTAAAACTTTCACATCCCAACCCACCGCTGTTACTTCAGGTGTGCCCCAGGGCTCTGTCTGCAGAAGAAGAGGGTGTGGATACTGGACTGGCCTGCCTGCTGTTCTGACCCATCCCCAGTAGAATGTGTGGAGAATTTTGAAATGAAGAAATGCAACAACAATGACCCTGTTCTGTTACACACCTTAAGACATGTTTTCAGGAAGAATGTAACAAAATAACACCTGAAACACTTGTCAAAATGTCTTAAAGTGTTGTGAGAAGGAATGGGGACATTACAAAGTGGTGAATGCTTTACCATCCCAACTTTTATTAAAATGTGCTGTAGGCCTGAAATGCAGGAATGGGTGTACATTAACAAATGAAATGAAGTTGACCAGAAAATGCATAAAATATATGGGGTTCATACAGTCTTCAATGAAATAAAAGTCAAAGTAAATTTAATTTAAATTTTTTTTGTTTTTTTCTTTTATTTGCATTTTCCATACTGCCCTAACTTTTTCTAATTTGGGATTGTATTTTACATACGTTCTTTACTAACCTATTTATTTAAAATATTGTTTTGACGTTTTGATGAAGACACAAGTAATCAGTTAAACACTTCAGCTTTTCAAGATATCCTCATAGTATTTTTACAAGTCGAAGTGCGGTTTTGGAATAGTTCTTTGAGAGCAAGGATTTGTGTGCAAATGCTTAACAACAATAAGTGAATGGTTCTAAGCAGATTTGAGAATGTTAGGCCAGTAAAATATAACAGAAAAGTAAAAAATGATTTTCCTAAAGAAAAAGAAATGTGGGGTAGGTGCAAGATTTTTTTATACACATGGGTCTTCATGTGGCACTCTAACAAGCAAAGTTGTAAACTTTGTTTTAGTTTTTTGACCGATATTAAATAAAAATGAAAAATTCACTTTTCAATATACTATGGCAAGAAATCAAACAAATAATATGCATAATACCAACTGAATCCTTAAATGGAAACAGATGGAATAGTTCAGATGATAATATTTTTATTATTACAAAATTTTCAAAAATATAAAGAATATGCCAGAAAAAATAATTACCAATATGGTCCATAAATGCCAACCATTTCTGGCAAGTTGACTGGAAGACTGGGTGCAAAGTTCCTGTTTCCCCTTCCTCAAGATGAACTATATGTTTCCTGTAATTGGAGAGGAAAAAAAAACAAAAAACTTTTGTCTGAGTGCTATTCATTTCAGAACAGCAACTGAAGCCAATTATTAAAACTATTTGCACAATTTCTGTTGCTTTGAGTAAATGATTAATTACAACAAGGTCTTCAAAACATTCTGGTAATCTGTCACAAGATTCTTACTTCTAATCACCCCATTACACCAGGAAATGTTTAATTACAAATATAAGTCTGCTTTGACTATGGCAACTAATCATTTACTTATTAGAGATGGTACACAAACGCTTAGTTGTGGATTTGATGCATTCTGGAAGTCAAGTAATCAGCCAAGCTGGTTTCGCCTCAAAAGTACTTTAATAAAAAATGACTCATTCACATGCATTTATGTGGACAGCCACTACTATTTAGTTGGAATAGTAGCTTTAAAAGTGTTTCTCATGGAAAGCTTGTGGTGGTTTATTCAAAACCCCTGTATGATTTCATCATAGAGTGAGATTGGCCTGAAATTTGTAGCAGGAAGACAAAAGCATCAACTATTAATCTTGAGAAGTATGGGGATGCTTAAATGACTGTTACAGGGCAAACACAAAGCACTTAAAGTCAACTCAAATATAACTATAATGGCCAAACATACTATGAAAGGCATGAGCAAGCGGGTGCCCTAGTAACTCCTAACCCTGCCATTGAGTCTGCTGATATGTTTACCACTCACCTGAGCAGACAGACATGAAAAGTGCTTTGACTAAAAACCTCCCGGATGTATATTTTCAATAAAGAAAGTTACCCACACTCTTTAAAAGAGAAATACGGAACAATGATTAAAACATGTTAGGAATAGGAATATTATTGTCATAGTAAAAGCAACCCTCATTGAGCTTCATTTTACAAGGGTCCCACTTTGTGCTGGAGAATGATTTATTATATTATGCACACTAGCACCAGGGTAAGACAATCAAGATGCTATTAGTGCACTTAATACATCATGGTAAAATATGCAGGCTTGCTTATAAATTTATACTGATGAGACACTTAGGCACAGATAAAGTAATAAAGCGTGTTTAACAAAGATTTTGTTGATCCAGTGATAACAAAGAAACAAATCCTTACTGCATGTACCTCAACATCACAAAGTAGTGCTACTGCCACTCAGTTTAATTATGGTACCTTTCTACATATATATATATATATACATATCTACATATATATATATATATATATACATATCTACATATATATATATATATATATATATACATATCTACATATATATATATATATATATACATATCTACATATATATATATATATATATATATATATATATATATATATATATATATATATATATATATATATATATATATATATATATATATATATATATATATAGACATACATATATACATGCATTCATTCACATATATATCCCCGCTGTTTTATAAACGAATGCCATATAAGGCCGTCCTTTCTCCTTGCTTAGCGGTTCTGTATTGTTTTATTGTTCGCTTATTACGATTGTTATAGTTATTGTGTAGCTATCCGAGACTCACTTTTCTGTTCAGGTACCCATTTCCTTTATGTAATCTGCGGATTCTCCGTTATTTTTTGTTCGTTTATTACAATTATAGTTATTTATTGATTCCCTTCTTTAGCTGACTGCCTGCTCATATAAGGCGCTCTGCTGTTTTTTTGTGAAGCAGCCTTTACACAGTTTCTCCGCTTTTTTATAAACGAACACCATATAAGCCCATCTTTTTCCTTGCTTCGCCAAGGAAGCAGCCTTTTTATTTAATCCACGGGTTCGCTGCTGTTTTATTGTTCGTTTATTACAATTGTTATAGTTCTCTTTGTATACCACGTTGTCAGTTCAGCACTCCGGTTGTAAAATGACCAAGCTGTGCAAGCTTACCTTTGAGAATGCAATGTATAGTTGTACAGGAGAAAAGCAATCTTGCCTCAAATCAATGGCAACCTTTTGTAGGTCTATGAACTTAATTTAAACTTTAGGTTTACATGGTGCTTTGTTTCCGAAGTACCTGCACTCATGAATATGTCTGTATGTGTCAGTCGCTTCATATTCTTTTCCTACATTATCAATTGTGTAATGTGTTTTTTGAACAGGTATGATTCATCGAAGTGATCACTCGTGCTGCGTTCAGTCAGTTCACGTGAGCCGCTCTCTTGTGTGATGTTGCGATGTCCACGGCTTTATTTAATGTTAGCTAAGACCCGGCACTTAAAAGTTTCTCGCTACAGCAATTTTAACTCTGTTACAAAGTGATCCAAAGTCTCGTTTATACCTCGTGTCTTCTCATTAAACTTGTATGTCACGAATATGGTACTGCAAACGGCAGCGGGAGCGTTTCTATAAACTTAATTTAAACTTACGGTTTACACCGTGCTTTGTTTCCGCAGTAGCTGCACTTATGAATATGCTTGTATGTGTCACTTGCTCGCTTCTTATTGTTTCGCTGCCTTCTCAATTGTGTAATGAATGTTTTCTTCAGCGCTCTTTGAGGCTCTTCCTTGTTTTCTACGTACTGCGTTCACAGTCAGTTCACGTGATTACGTGGGAGGTGTGATAAAGCGATACGCAACTCCGCCTCCCACGGCCATCGAGCTGCAGTCTATTACAGTATATGGACAAAAAAGAGGTTCCAGTTGGTCTTGTGCGTGTATAATGTGAAGGGCATATTCCTTAGGAATGCAAGTGCCTGATAGTGCTTTGTTTTTGGTATACTCCTGTGTCATAAATTAAGATGTAACCCTAATCTATGTATGACCTCAAAATGAACTGTTATGTTTTTTTCTGTTCTCTCTTTGGCTAATGAACAAACTAGGTGATAAAAGAGAGAACATTTCTTCTTTTAGAGCAGAATGGCTGGACAAAAATCATTTGGTCTGAGCTTTGGGCAGTCTCGCTGTCTTTTTAACTCACCAAGAATAAATATTGAAGAAATTGCCTTTTATTTTAAATTGGTGTTTATCCCGTTGTTTTTTCGACTTCAGCGTTCACAGGTTTAAACCAATATCTAAGGTTTGGATGTCCCAGTAAGTTCTATTGTTTCAATTATCAAGTAATGATAGCTATGTTAAACATAGCTCAGGTATTGCCTAGAAAAGGTTCCAAAACTCTGTACACAACAAAAATGGAGAATCGTGATAGGCTAACAATCAGTCTTAAGGAGCTACACAATTCAGCAGCTATGGCTGGAGTAAAGGTGCAGCCGTCAGCTCTATCAAAAGTCCTGAATAACACTGGCCTGTATGGCAGAGTAGCACAAAAGAACCACATACAAATATATACTTGGGTTTGTCAAAAAAAAAAAAAAATGACCCAATTGCAATGTGGGAACATGTTTTGTGGTCAAATGAGACAAGTTTGAACCCTTTGGCCAAAAGTTCAGATATGTGAAGCACAAATTTAACACTACCCACACCATGAAAAACATTTCACCCTCAGTGACGTACAGTGGTACTGCTTTTCATTAGCACAGACTGAGCATTTGGATAAAAAGAGAAGTAAGATCAGATGGTGGAAAACAATGGCAAATACTGCAAGAGGACCTGTTTCACTTTGCTAAAAAAACCAAACATTGGAAAAAAATAATGTTTTAACAAAACAATAATCTAAAAAAAAAACCCTGGAGTGGCACAAGGAAAAAGGGTGAATATGTTACAAAGGCACAGCCAAAGCCCTGATATCACCACAACCGAGAATCTGTTCAAGCTATTTGAAAACTGTAGTGCACAAGGTTCATCAAACTAACCTGAACAAAATGCAGAAAATGTGACTAGAAGAATGGGCAAAAATTACTCTCTTATTATGCATAATGTGGCATATTCTTAACCTAAAAGATGTAAAATACTAAAGTGTGGGTATACTAACTTGTGGGGATTGAACATTTATGCAAATAGCAAGCATTCTTTTGTATTCTATTTTTTTTTGTAAAACAAAATAATGTCACATTAACAAAATATTTAGTTTCAGTGCTTTGATAACACAAATATAATATCACAGAGAACAAAATTTGTATGTGTACATTGTGTATGAATACTTTTGCAGGATATTCTCTAATATTGGTAATCCATATAAACCAATTCATGAGAGATTCTCATGTTTTATTCAACTGTATTTTTCATATTTCTACTTTTTGCCCACTTTTCCTTATTCTGTTTATGAAACTAAGAGGTGAAAATGAGAAATCAAAACCTCTGGGCAGCTGCTTGCTTCTGTGCCTGTTCTATTTCTGACACAGCCACTTTTTCTTGACTCCAAGGTTGTTTCACATTCTCAGTTTTATGTCTGCGACGTGTGCGGCTATCCTCTACTTTCTCCAGAATTATATCATCTGTGGTTTTTGGAGATCCAAGTTCAGAAAGATCTGGTTTACTCTGTGTTAAAAAAATGAAAATACATGATAGAGTTAAATAGTTAATGTTGAAATATTAGCATATAAAATTTTAAAACTAATGGATTTCCTGCATTTACTGCAGAATAAAAACTAAAAATCTATTATTTACAATAAAAAGCATTGAACCTTATATAAATCTGCAACATGTAATAATGCAGAAAACCTACTAAATTATTTAAGAATGGGTTAAAAAAACTTTCAAAATTAAACACAACTCTCTTTGATGTAGGATGTATTACACAATTAATTAATTACACAGGGTGGTCACCAAAATGAAAATGTGTGAGTCAGTGCTAATTGCTGTATAGTAAGTTTATGGAAGGAAAAAGTTAATAACATTTTAATATGGTAGTTTTAAGTTGCAAAATACACCATTTAATGTTGAACGTAACTGAAAGTTGCATAATAATGTAAAACTTCCTCAAAGAAAAAGAAGTGTTTTATAAAAACTATTAGTAAAAAGATACTAATATCATAAGAACTATTAGTAAAAAGATTTTTTGGCTAGAGGCAAGAACAAAAAGGCATGGTGGCAGCAGTACAGTGGCATGCAAAGGTTTGGGTACCCTTGCATAAAATGTCTGTTAGTGTCAATAGTTAAGTGAGCAGTAGATGAACAAAAGGCATAAAGTTAAAGTTGTCACATTTCTTTTTGGCATTTTATGCAAGATTAAGGTATTGTTTTTATTTTGTACAATTGCAGTGTGAAAAAAAGGAAAGGAGCACCATGTAAAAGTTCATTAGCTCATTAGGGATATGGCTTGTTCACAGTCTTCGTTAGGAAACCCCAGGTGATGCAAATTGCACAGCTGTATAAATTCTCTGACTCCTCAAACCTTGTCCCAGCAGCCATGGGCTCTCCTCTAAGCAGCTGCCTAGCACTCTGAAAAATAAAATAATTGATGCTTACAAAGCAGGAGACAAGAAGACAGTAAAGCATTTTCAGGTAGGTGTTTCCTCAGTTCATAGTGTTATTAAGAAATGACAGACAACTGGAACAGTGGCCGTCAAGTTGAGATCTGGAAGACCAAGAAAACTTTCTGAAAGAACTGCTTATTGGATTGTTAGAAAGGCAACTAAAACCCCTGTTTGACTGCAAAACAGTCCTCTGTTCTACTGGTACTCTGTTCTACTGTGCAGCGACACCTGAACAAATATGACCTTCATGGTTGAGTCAGGAGATGAAAATTTTTCCTCTGTCCTAGCTGCAACATTCAGCATCTGGAGTTTGCAAATTAACATCTAAACAAGCCTGATGTGTTTTGGAAACAAGTCATGTGGACTGATAAAATCAAAATATAACTTTTTGGCCACAATTTGCAAATGTATGTTTGAAGAAAAAAGGGTGCCGAATTCCAGGAAAAGAACACAATTATTATTGGAATGGATCGATCAGGCTTTGGGCTTGTGTTGCAGCCAGTGGCACAAGGAGCATGTCATTGGTAGAAGGAAGAGTGGATTCAAATTCTGGAAGCAAACATCATACCATCTGTAAAAAAGTTAAAAAGAGGATGGGTCCTACAACAAGATAAGGATCTGAAACACACCTCAAAATCTACAATGGAATACCTCAGAGGCACAAGGTGACAGTTTTGTCTTGGCCATCACAGTCCCCCGATCTAAACATCATTGAAAATCTGTGGATGGATCTCGAAAGAGCAATGCATGCAAGACGGCACAAGAATCTTTCAGAATTAGATACCTTTTACAAGGAAGAATGGGCGAACATACCACAAGTAAGAACTGAAAGACTCAGCTGGCTACAAAAACATTTACAAGCTGTGATACTTGCCATAAGGGGTGTTACAAAGTACTGACCATGATGGGTGCCCAAATGTTTGCTTCAGGCCCTTCAGATTTTTTTTTTGGTATTTTGCACCTGCGTATGATGGAAATAAAAATGTAGTTTTTCTTAAAATATTAAAGAATTGCATCATCTTTAACTTTATGACTTTTGGTGATCAGTTCATCTTCTGTTCACTTAACTATTCACAGTAACGAACATTTTAAGCAATGGTGCCCAAACTTTTGTATGCCATTGTACCTTTAATACTGTGCTTTCACTTCCAGAAAGAATCTGGAATGTAAAAAATTACAATACTGTGAACAATATGTCTCCTAATTTACAGCGCATACTCTGCATTTACCTTAAGCTGTGCTCATGAAATCAGCTTCCAATGATTTCTGTTGACCAATAAAACAAATTTGTATTTGAATTTAAGTGAACCAGGTTAACAAGTCTTTCAGCATCAGTAGCCTGAAATTTTAAGCCTAGCTGTATCACAGTCGACAGAGTAAGCATGTTTTGCCTGTGTCTGCAGAATTCTTTTCAGGTTACTCTGATTTACCTCTGAAAACACAAAGACAACTTCACAAGATATTCTAATTTAGCCCAATATGAACGTGAATGTCTGAATGAGCCCTTTGATGGACTTGTGCTCTGTCTGTAGGTTGGTTCCATCGTTATTCTCAAACCTGCTGGGATAGACTGTGCCATCCCATAGCTCTAAACTAGAATAAGTATGTTTTAGAAAATAGATGGACAGGTCTTTTGTACAATATAATATATTTTTAACTATCTGTTATATTTTTATCTCAAGTTTAAATTCCAATTGAAGTACTGTATATTACCGTGTTTACAGTATATAGTGTACATAGTACAATGAAATTCTTGCTCCCTAAGAAAAGTGGAGAGTAATGCAAACAATACATGAAGACAATATATATTTGAAAATATACATACACACACATATATACATGTATCATAATGGACAACACAGATGGACGTCTGTTCTGATGGGGATGACTCTTAAACAGGAGGCTGTCATAACATGGAAGGCTGGATAGAAGATTATTACCCACCAGGGAGGCCACAATAATGGAAGGTCCAGGGGAAACAACCTTTCTAAGTGCATACATCTCCGACATGTTAGAGGGCAGCACTCCTGTATCACTGCTCCCATATTTCTGCTGGCAGGGCATGCAGGGAACCACTGTCCCATGAGACAGCTCTGCAAGGTTCCATGGGTGCCACCAGGGGCAGCTGCAAGGATGGACCATCCCTACTTAGGGAAGCTCCTGGCTGATCTGGAAGGGCTTCCTTTTGGAAGGTCCTGATACTGCAAATATTCCTGGGTCAGACTTAAAAAGAGCTATCTGCCTCACCTCAGGAGTTAGATCTGGGAGGCAGAGGAAAACACTTGTGTAAGAAAGTTTGGACACCCCTTTACATATTTTACTCACATCTGAAGCAAAAAAATTGTAAATACTTCAACAGCAGACAAACTAAAACTTTGGTATTTTTGTGCAAATCTATGTATAGCTATGATTTATGTGAGGAGCTGGAAAAATTAAAATAAATAAATAAATAAATAATAAAACATTAAATTAAGCATTTGCAATAGTTTGGGCATCCATTCAGATGTAAGTTCTCAAAATCTGGCTTAACTCACTAGGTGTTAGTCTGGTCAAGACTTGTCATTAGGAACTGTAGCTGATAAAGAATTTATTAGTCTCAGGAACTGTTGACTCTTCAAACACTGAGTGGGCTCTTCTAAGCAACTGACAGCCTGAAAATTAAAATAAATTATGCCTACAAGACAAGGGAAGGCTATAAAAAGACATCAAACTGCTTCAAGCTAGCAATTTCCACAGTCTGAAATGACAAATAACATAAAAAGAATGTGACTCACCCCAGTGGATGCTTACATAGAGATAGGAGGACAAAATTTGGGGAGTAACCTGCTAATCGGGGTTAACCTGGAAAATGGATGTTAAACCAGTGATGATGATGAGTATGTGCTATCACACTCGTGCGTATGGGAGGCAACTAGAAGGACCAAAAGAAGGTAATTACACACCAGGCCAGGGGGTGGTGGGGTGCAGTAAACCTTTCTCTATTATCCCTGCAGACCAGATATGGGAAATACTACCTGGACTCAATGACACCACTTTCCGTTTCTGGCCCCGATGACCTAATTTCCGGCTCCAGCCCAGCTGACCACTTCGGCCGACCTGCCTTAAAAGCAAGAAAACTTCCCACTTTGAATTCCGTTCTGTTTTGGCCTCTACCTGTACACTTCTATGGTACCAAACTTCAATTTTGCAGGCTTATTCAAGTATATGGGTGGCTGCCCCAAACCTCTTTTTGTGTCAAGGTCTTTCATTTTACAGTGCACAAACAACTTTGTGTAGATTTAAATTACTGTACATACTGATTTAGAATGAATTGATATAAAATATAAAAACATATGAATTACAGTGTGCTTTGAGCAGTATAACTCAAAATAAGTTGTACAGTGATCCCCCGCTATATTGCGGTTCAGCTATCGCGCCCCCACTACATTGTGAATTTATTATTATTATTATTATTACTAGGGGGCTCTGCCCCCAGCTCACTTTGCTCACCCACCCCCAGGTTTGGTTTACCGGATAAATAATTTAAAGAGATTGTTACATATGCATTATTTGCATTCTTATTTTAAAACGTTTGTAGAAACAATATTTGTCCTTTATTTCCTGCCCCGGGCGTGGTTAAATCTTTTTCTCACAGGACTTATAACGCTGCTCACGTTGTGAAGGGGGGGTCTGAACGCATGCTAAAGAGATACGATTAATTCAGCTGGTGTCTTGCTGCTGCTGCTGCCCAGCTGTGTGTTGTGCTTGTCGTGCTTTGTGTCAATCACTTAAAAGCCTGTACAGCAGCTGTCCTTTTGCCACTTCGCGTCTCTGCCGCTAGCGTTCTGAAGGAGGAGGAGGAAGGGGAGAGGGGTGTGAGGGCTGAAACGCACGCTAAGGAGAAGTGCTCGGATCATCTGGTGGCTTGCTGCAGCTGCTGCTGGCAAGCTGTGTGTTCTGCTTGTCATTGTTTTAAGAGCTGGGAGCACCTAAAATTTGTCTGCCAAAAGCATTCCAACAACTGCTAGGCTAGATGTCAGTAAACTTGTTTTAAATTGTTTGTAAGTAGGGTGTGACGTGCAAAAGTCACCGTCTCATGGGTTTTGCTTCCTAAGGTTGTAATGTCTAGTCTTATGTGTCGTCAAAGTGTCTCTCCGAGATGATCTGGTCTCGATCGCTTAGCTCAACCCCCCTGGAGGCGCGCTACGGTCCTGCCACTTCGCATCTCTCCCGCTCGCTTTGTTGGGGGGGGGTGGGTGGGGGTGGGAGCTGAACGCATGCTAAGCAGAAGTGGACGGATCAGCTACTGGCTTTGTGCTGCTTCTGCCAAGATGCCTGTTCTGCTTGTCACTCTGTGTGTCGATCATTTAAAAGCATGTACAGCAGCTGTCCTTCTGTCTCTCTGCCTTGTCTTGCGTGACGTTAAAATGTCTCTCGCGGAATGTCAAATTTTCTTTCGAGAACATCAAGCCTCATCTCCCTGGTCTCCCTGGTAAGATTTTTTTTTTTTATAATAGAGAGATGTTACTCATATCCTTAGCCCGACATCCACATTTCATATGTGTTTACAAAGTGTGTTTTAATAAGTTTACATGTGTTTAAAGCGTGTGGGAGGGGTATTTTAAGGCTTAAACAATAAAAATGTTTATTTATAAGGTCTATATCGCGGATTTTCACCTATTGCTGATGGGTCTGGAACGTAACTTCCGTGATAGGCGGGGGATCACTGTATTTAAGATTTATAATGCATTTTAATGTTTTCATTTAGATGAATGTGTATGTTTTTGATTTTATTATTTCAATTAAGAATATATTTGCAAAACATTTTCTAGGAATTTTGAGTATCAACTTTGAACAAAGAATTACAAGAATTTACCTTTTCAAACTAAGTAAACAAAAACTAAAAAGACAGCTAATAGGTTTCATATCATCTGATGCTTTACACCAAATTTCTTACCAGAGACACCAGGACACAGATAAAAAATAGTTAATTTCACATAAAGATTAATGGAACGGAATGGATGGAATGACTTTTCAATTGTACATCTAGTTAACAACTTGGGAGACTTTCATATCTCCAAGAATTCATGAAGTGTTTAGGTAGATGGCTTTTTCTTAAAAAAAATGTATTATATGGTCTTACCTTAAGCAATATTTCTTACAAATAAGCATAAAACCAGTCTAAGCAGGTTATGCCTCAAGCTTAAACAATGCTCAAGAGTACCTTATGTATACACATTATATATGCTTTTGTTAGAATGTGGGGGATGGGGAGGTTGGAGGATAGACATACCAACATATCCCAGAAACTTCTACGAGCTGTTTTTCCAGTTGGAGTCGTAGATTCAGGTGTTACAGCACCTGCAGATGTGGGAGGTGGTGCAGTAGAAAAGAGAATAGGAGATGGACATCTTTTCGCACTTCCACTATTGGAAAGTTGCTTTGGTAGGTCTTTAACATCACAAAATAATTGTGTTGGAAGACCTATAAATACAAAAAAAAAAAGATAAAACAACCATTGGCACATTAGTGCAATTAAACAGTTACTTTAAGAAATTTAAAGAAAAAATAAAACCTAAAGTTATTAGCACTGCAGCAGTGACAGACAAGTTATGCAATTTATTTTGCATTTAAATTTATTCTCAGGGTTGTTACACAAACCACAGATGGATTAAGCTACATGTTAGCCTATTACAAAAAGAAAATAAACAATACTATATTTACTATCATTTGTGTGTGTATTTACCTTGTAATGCTGTTAACAAGATTGCACAGTTTACTGGCCTGGATTAGAAATAGATTTAAGATTAATGTACAGTATTACAACCCAAGAGGGACTGCTAATACAAAAGGGGACGGGTAAAAAAATTTCCTAAAAGAAAGGATGTTCATTAATGTGTCAATTTAAAATGTTTATATAATTACTGCATCTAATTCTTACCAGCAGAATATTCTTTCTGGTCAGAGTCTGTCATTGTAGATTCCACACAAAGAGGGTTTGATAGAACCTTGAATTCCATAATCACGTCACAGAGAGCATGGCGTAATGCATTCTTTAGTTTATCAGCAAGCTGCACAGGGCTAACATTACCCTGTTCCCAAATATCAAATCGAACATGAACCCAAGGACCTGTTATGAAATTGCCAGAGATGTAACTCAGAAAAATATTGCTGTTTATCATAAGGTAACACATATGTCTAGCATATAAAATAATTTTTAAGGGGCAATTTTCGTCAGTGAATAGCAACTTATTTGTCTTACTAATGGCAAAACAACAAATTAACAATAGAAATTTTCTTTAATAATAATAATAATAATAATAATAATAATAACAAAGTAAAAAATAAGCAATGTACTATTCTACTAAGAGAAAAAAAACAATAAATACTCCACATTAATTTGAATTAAACAAGGGCAGATTTTATTTGGTGTAATTCTACATCTTTAGCAGTGAATGAAGTTTACACATCAGTACCACAGTTTAAGACAAATTCATTACCATCTTCAACAGTGTTAGCCATGTTACCATAACATTTTAGCTAAGACTGTTAACTACCTAAATTATCTCATTCATAAACCAAAGAGACTAACCATCACTCAGCGTAGGCAGACAAATGATGGTTGGTTGATTAGTGCCAGAAAGTGACATTTTGTTATGTTTTCACTACCCTTCAAAAAAAAATAACCAGCAGCATAAATCTTATGAATCTTCCTCAGGCACTACAATGTGGAAAATACATTAAAGGTATTTTATTAGCACACAATTCTATATTATAATGACTTGCAGATCTCCCCAATTAAAAGATACGTGCTGTTTTGTTGGTCATAGTGTACTGTCCTTCATAGTAGCCATTCATACATTAAAGCAGTCAATTTTACAAATGAGGGCAGTTAGTCTCAGGCTCAGTCTGGCCAATGCACGAAAAGGAGGAGCACAAAGAACTGAAGTGTCAATGTTGTGTTTCAGTGCGACAGTAAAGTCATACATGTTTAAATATTACTAATTTACTCTATATATATAAAATCCTAAGTGAAACTGTGACTTTTTATGTCACTTTTTGTCACGCTTTAAATTGGGCTTATTTTAAAACCTACTTATATATGTTTGGTATCATTCTTTTCAGAATTTATCAAACTTTAATGTTATGTTGTTAGATTTTCAGATTCTTACTCCGTTTTTTAAAATAAAAACTAAAAAATATCACAAACTCACATCTCACGAGATGGGACTTTGTGCCAAAAGACAACCATACCTGGGGCCGCAAATAATACACATGGAATAGGACAACTACTGTAGAGGCTTTTAAATGTTCAAAGTGCTGTGTGAGATGCAGATCATGTGGTATGGCAGCAGCAGGAAGCCAGCAGCTGATCGAGCAAAGAGGAGGTTTAAAAAAAAAAACAAAAAACCTGTATTTGTTTCCCATTGTATCACCGTTAAAGAGGGTGTTTCAGAGGAGTGAGCGTGTCTCCTTGGGGCGTGTTCAGCCCCCCTCTTCACAATGCGAATGGCAGAAATGCAAAATGGCTGGTGAGCGAAACGAGCAGGGGTGAACCCCGTAGTATTATTTATAATTTTGGGAACATTTTTTACCCCATGAGTGTATATTATGGGGCAGAGTTGCTTAAATTTGTGCAATTCTCCCTTTGCCTTCAACCATTTATGACATCAAAAGTAAAATATTCACAAAATTTGGATGAATAAATGAATGGATGACAGGCTAGATACCTAGACAGACAGAGAGAATTATCCTTAGGAGAACTTATTGTGCACTACTTTTACAAATATCTTCCTTCAAACTCTCTCGTTAAATATACACATTTTCTGCTTTTCATCTATGAACGTAATCACCTTTATGTCTGGCCTTTAGATATCCATCTGGTCATCCTAAGCATACTACAATCAATTCATTTATCAACATGGAGTATTTTTTATGATGTTTTGGGTGGAAGGGGAAAGGAAAATAAAAATATTTTATGGGAAAGCTACGTCTAAAAATTTTTGAAGGCAGAAAAGTATAGTATCCAGAGAGAAAAACAGGTATAACATACATACACAGACAAAGACTAGGTGTGAGATTCCAATCAAGACTGATGGATATGTGGGGCATCACTGCTATCCACTATGACATCTCAGAATATGTCATATTGAAGCTAGATTACAAAAATTTGTTTTCAGCAATCAGAGGTCTTACAAAGGAAATTCTGCTAAATATACACAAAACCTAAAAGAGAATGTCATAATTTTGTTGTGTCTGGTCTCTTATCAATTTACATACAAGAGATGTAGTCTGTAGTGGAGTAGATTTCTTCAGCTATTGGTTGAAGACCTGAACAACATTTAAAAGGATAACTTATGCGAAACATTGGAAAGTTTTTGGAAAGAGCATCAAACCAGAGCAAATCAGGCATTTGGATGTGGCTTCAGGCACAGGTACTACATTACCCCTACACTACAGGTCTGTGCTGTATGTGCTTTTCATATTTCTTCATCTTGTTTGTTATGTTTTTAGTTGCAGTGTAAATGCAAACTATTAAGTAGTTTTGACTTGTGAGCTGTTACTTAGAAGAAGCTGGTTAAAGATGAAGGCACATAAATGACATTTGACAGCACCGCCACTCACACAAATATGACTCCCTGCATGTATGAAGTAATGTAACCAAAAAGAAAAAAGAATGGTGTACAGTTGCTACTGCTTCCTTGTAACTTTAATGCAAACTTTAATGCACATAAAAACCTAAGCAAATTACCCATGTTCAATGGACTGGGTGTTTGGGACACAAATTCATACACCAGTTGAGTGTGGACAGGAACAATAACATATGGGACAAAAATCAAACTCATTTTCACTTTTTCCCCTATAAACATTACATGATCACATGTTGTTGTAAGTGTATTTTTCTTTGCACCTTTTGTTATAAGGCCAACAGCCATGCAGATTGAGTGTGAAATAATGTTTTGGCTAAGGTAGCTAAAATTAGCATTGCTAGCACTGAAAGGACTCTTTAAAAGTAATTTTCTGAAGCTGCTACAATTACAAAATGAAAATCAAAAATGTTGCAGTTATTTTTGATTGTCTTTAATGAGAAAGAAATATAGCTTTTGCTTGCTGCAATGGGATCGTAATGGGTTTAGACACACCCTTGCAGGGTATTCTTTCCTTACTAAATCACTGAGTTTCAATAATTATACTTTGGATTAATCTAAGACCTAATATTCACAAAATATTTATTTTTAAATTAAACTCTCTCATGCCTACTTAGTTCAATTCAGGTTCAAGGGATGGGAGGCTAGACCCTATCTCATCAGCAATAGGTATTAAGATGGTAGCCATAAAACCAGATGTTTTCAGTTGCAATTTGTAATACTGTAAAACAATTCATCAAAAGAAGCAAACATAACATAAAGGAAGAAAAAGGGTATAAAATATAAGAATATCAATTTTGGTTAAATTGCTATCCCAACTTTAAACGCTATAACCAATGAAGTTGCACAAATAAAACTGTGTATCAAGAGAAAATAAACAGATGCCTTTTGACAATCTCTCATTAAAGCTAAACACAGATATGCAAAAAAAGGTCTACTACAGAGTTCTTCAATTACATCCTGAATGGCAGCAGTGGAAGTGGGCTTTCACTTTGACCAATTTTTTAATGAGAACTCATTTATTTACCACTAAAGTAGTATGTTTTTTTGGTTTAGTTTTAGTTAACTTGCTAGTCTTAATTCAGAACCCTTAATTGCCAATTTTAGTTTTAAACATTGTGAGGGATGGCCGGCCATATATTCCGGCCCACACCTCCAAGCTGCCAGATGGAGCCCTCCCAGCAGCATGAAGGTTCCCCGAATTCCAGTAGGGCCTCATGGACCATGTAGTTATTATAAACAGCGCTGCTGGATAACATGGGGGAGCCGCTGTAGGGAGGCTTGGGGAATGCTACGTGCCCTATAACCCGGAAGTACGTCCTGATCACATGGCCAGAAGGAACGACGTGCTTCTGGGATGAAGAAAAGGACCTTTTACCTGACCCGGAAGTGGTAACGAATCATGGACTGCAGGGTTGGAACCACTTCTGGGTCAGGAGATATAAAAGGACCTTGGGAAAGCCCAGACACTGAGCTGAGCTGGGAGGAAGGGTGGCTAAGTGTCTGGGAGAGAAGGATTGGGATTGAGAATTGTATTAGTATTGTTTATTGTATGTGTAGTGTGGAGTGGAGGGTGCTTAGTGCACGTTATTGTTATAACAAAAATAATAAGTATTGCACTTTTACCTGGTGTTTGGCGTGGTACCTGAGGGTTCAAGGGAGCAATAGTACCCCCTACTGCTACAACATTTAGGTGTTGATTGCAGCCTGTTTTCTTAACCAGCCAGCACTTAATGATGAGGTGCAAAACAAACCATCCAGCTAACGTGCTTACATTTAAACTTGTATATATGTACAGTATAATGAAATATCTGTGTTAATAAAATATTTTGAAATAAATGAGAAAGAAGGGAAGGACCAACAAGACAAATCTGTTTCTGGGCCAGAGAATGTATGGATAATGTTCTCAGTGAAAGAAAAATCCACAATGTGATAAAAATTTGTCTAGGAAGAATGAAAGCACTAACAAGCAAGTTTCATTATCAGCTAGGCTAGGCTTCTAAATACAAAACTGATTGGGTTTAAAACCTATAGCCCTCCGGGACCATAACTGAGAACACCTTCATGAAAAAATTGATTTTTAAAGCAACAGCCCACAACTAGATAGATAGACAGATACTTTATTAATCCCAAGGGGAAATTCACAACTACTTCAACTGTGAATGAAGTTTAGAAGTATGATCTTCAACATACTTATTTCCATGTTTTCCAAGTTGATTCTGGTAATATCAGTTAGTGCTTCAAATTCACTTTCTTGTAGGACAATTCTAGATACACTTCCTTTCAATGAAGTCTGTAATTCATGTCCTGAGAACTGAAGAGGTGATCCCTTGCCATCCACGAAAGAAAGAGCAATGCATGCAATTCCTGTAAAGTGGGTAGTAAAACATACATAACTCAAGAAATCATCTCAATAATCTGAAAATCAACTGCATCAATCCATCAAAATACCATCACAGTTAATAATGCAAATAATAACTAATAATGGCTCTTTACTCATTTAATTAAAACATTTATATTGATCAAGGCACCCTTGTAATTAAAGCAAGTAAATTAACTCTGTTTTGTTTTTATTTCCATTTGGACAACATGTGTATTTGAAAAGAGTATAAATAAAAAATACAATGAAATCAGCAAAACAGTGATATTTTAAGTCAGTAAAAGTAATGTTCTTACATACACAATAACAAAGCACTATTTGCTGAAATCTAGATATAAACAGAAATAAACTGACAGATTTATTCAACTTAGTGACTGAAACAGTGTTGTATATTTTACGAAAAGGTCACAATATGCAGATTATATAGGTCTGAAAAGATGAAAGAAATGTTTATCAGGTGGGATGGACATAATGGATGGACTTGCAGCCCATCTGAGATGAATAGTGTTTTCTTACATGGCTGGGAAGTCATGGAGAAATGGAGTGAATGAAAATCCTGGTCGGGGTGGTTACTGTTCTGTTTCATTGATGGCAGGATAATACAGTAGAAGGACAAGGTACAACTGCCTCCCATGGCAATGTGTTCCCCAAGTAAACTGAGTGGCAGCATCTTCATGACATAATTCTGATTTGGACACTCACTGGGCTACATGGGAGTTGTAATTGTGAATGGAGCCCTGGTGGTTTCATTGGGGGCTACTCAAGGGTGCTGCTGAGAAAAGACTCCCCTGTCAGATGGAGGATCTGCCTGATCCAGAAGTGCTTCTGCATTCGAGGTGCCACTTCTGGGTCTGAGCCCTCTGCCTCATACAGGCAAGAGAAGAGGGCCAGTGCTTGCCTGGGAAGGAGTAGAGGAGAAAAGAAGGAAGGAAAATATTTGTGCTTGTGAGGAACTGCAGAAGGAAACTGTGATAAGGTGTTTCGTTTAACAAAAATAGTTTATTTGAACCCAGGACTGTTTTGGTCTAGTTAGGACCCCAAACCCCAGACACGAGATGCGATCTGCAGGCCACACAGAAAATAATGAAATAAAGAATATAATGCCCAGCAAAAATACCTGACCTTGGAAAAATTTCAAGAAAAATGATCAAACTATTACCTTTTTCATGTTGCAATTAATAAGTTTAAACAATTCATGACAATGAGAAAGTAAGCACCTGCTTTAACAGTAATGATGGAAAGTAAGAATAAATAAGGTTAAGTGGATTGGTTAATAATAATTCTTTAAATTTTATAGAGCTTTTCTCACTACTCAAAGTGCTCTCCACACAGGGAGGACCCGGGAAGCGAACGCACAATCTCCGTACTGCAAAGCAGCAGCACTACCACTGCGCCACCTGTTGAGGATAAATTATATTCCCTAATGTGTGGGACTGTTCCTGTCTTTTGCCTTATGTTTGCTGGAATTGGTTCCAGCCCCTGTGATCATGCTCAGGATTAAGTGGCCTTAGGAAATGGTATAGCGTGGTATTATATTTTGGTGATTTTGTAATTACACTAAGAGTAAACAAGTCTTTCAGAAAAGATTAAAAAAAGAATAATAGTCAATTTGGTTACACCAAGCTTAAGACAGAGAGAGTTCAAACTAGGAAAAAAATATAGCGTATAGTTTATATTCAAAGAGGAGGAAGGAACATTTAACACTAGAATTACCAGACCCTACGAAAAAACTCATAGACCTGTCCCACCTTAAATCGCTTCGCACCTCTCCATCAGCGTCTTTTGTCCTGTAAATGTGTTGATAAGCAGCAAGCAGCCTGCTATCACATCCTCCACTGCCGCACAGTTTTCTCAGCTCGTCTGTTTACCTGCGTGTCAGTTGCTTGGAGTTGTATAGAGTGAGAAGTCAAGCAAAATGACACCTTTTATAAATACTATATATGCATTTCATATGTGTTCCGCATCTACAACAATCTATGTACAGTAAACACATCGTTAAAACAGAAACGTTTTCATGTTTTAGTAATATTTGACAAAATGTAGACATGAAGTGTATAATGTGTTAAGCCTGAATTCCAAATATCAAATAAACACTTTCACAAAAGGTACAAATATAACAGAACAAGTGTGCTTCTATTCAAGGATATAACTGCAGAAAAAGAACCCGCATTAGGGTGCGACATTGACACGCATTTGGTACGACCGCTTCAGTGGTGCAACGATATCAACTGTTGACTGGTAATGAAAACTTCATGGGTTCAATCCCGGACGAGTCCGTTTTGAGAATTGAGCTGCTCTTATTCTTACTATTTTAGAATAAAAACATACATTTGATTTCAGTCTCTAACAGCTGGTGTAAATGTATGATACTTTTAAAGGTTAGCTTTGTTTTTTTTTTTTTTATTCAGTTTTATTTTCTCAGTCGCGTTCATGATCCCACCCCCCCATCTGACACTGCTGTTTTCACATAAAGACGCGCTATAACAGAGGTGAACTCAGATCATGACGATGGTTCTACATCGGAGCAAGAATGCATGTCGCACTTTAGCCATTGCTGTACTTTGTATATGTACAAGGGAGGCTCTGCAGTCTACTTGTGACTTTTTGCTGCAGGAAGTAAGTAAATAAATAAAGGTAAATACGTAAATAACATTATATACAAAGTACAGCGACGACAGCTTCCACCTTCAGCTATAGACTCTTCAGTATGTGAGCGACTCTCCACGCTAGTGTATAGATCCGAATGGCGTATGTGCCCAAAAAAAAGTTTAACTGCATTCTTGTACCATTACTTGCGTACTAAAGTGTCAGCAGGCACTTTTCATGGCATTACACGTATTTTTTCAGCATGCCCGTGTCGATCAAACACAGGAAGCTCTGCAGTCTACTTGTGACTTTACGCTGTAGGGAGTAAGTAAATAAATTAAGGTAAATAACATTCAATCTGGCTTTTATGCAAGTAACATAGTGAAAAGTCAAGCAAAATGACACCTTTTATTGGCTAACTAAAAAGATTACAATATGTAAGCTTTCGAGGCAACTCAGGCCCCTTCTTCAGGCAAGATGTAAGTAACATATAAATGTTAATGTTTTCGGCACATGCACCGTCCAGATCTAAACACTAGAGTGGAGAGTCTATAGCTGAAGGTGGAAGCTGCCGTCGCTGTACTCTGTATATAAGAGCCAGATCGAATGTTATTTACTTATTTACCTTTATTTATTTACTTACTTCCTACAGCGTAAAATCACAAGTAAACTGCAGAGCTTCCCGTGTGCATATACAAAGTACAGCGATGGCCAAAGTGCAACGTGCATTCTTGCTCCGATGTAGAACCGTCATCATGATCTGAGTTCACCTCTGTTATAGCGCGTCTTTATGTGAAAACAGCAGTGTCAGATGGGGGGGATGGGGGTGGGGGTTGTTATTATGAACGAGACTGAGAGAATGAAACTGGGAAAAAAAAAAAAAAAAAACAAAGCTAACCTTTACAAGTATCATACATTTACACTGGCTGTTACAGACTGAAATCAAATGTATGTTTTTATTCTAAAATAGTAAGAATAAGAGCAGCTCAATTCTCAAAACAGACTCGTCCGGGATCGAACCCGTGAAGTTTTGATTACCAGTCAACAGTTTATACTGTTGCGCCACTGAAGCGGTCGTAGCAAACGCGTGTCAATGTCGCACCCTAACGCGGGTTCTTTTTCTGCAGTTATATCCTTGAGTAGAAGCGCACTTGTTCTGTTATATTTGTACCTCTTGTGAAAGTGTTTATTTGATATTTGGACTTTAGGCTTCACACATTAAACACTTCATGTCTGCATTTTGTCAATTATTACTAAAACATGAAAAATGTTTCTGTTTTAACGATGTGTTTACTGTACATAGATTATTGTAGACACAGAACACACATGAAATGCATGTGTTCCAAATAACGATATAGTATTTATAAAAGGTGTCATTTTGCTTGACTTCTCACTCTATACAACTCTAAGCAACTGACATGCAGGTAAACAGACAAGCTGAGGAAACTGTGTGGCGGTGGGGGATGTGACAGCAGACTGCTTGCTGCTTATCGACACATTCACAGGACAAAAGACGCTGATGGAGAGGTGCGAAGCGATTTAAGGTGGGACAGATCTGTGAGTTTTTTCGTAGGCTCTGGTAATTCTAGTGTTAAACAGTTATTGAAAAGATAGTTTTGTTGGGCTGGAGATGAAAAAGCAGTCAGGAGTATGGGAAAGTTGAGAACATATAAAAACGCATTTCGCAGGACTTTTACGGTGAGTAAAGAGCAGAAGGAAGAAGGCCTTTGCCTGTAAATAAAGGGACTTAGGGGGGTTTAGTAGACATTAAATAACAATTATAGAACATTTAAACTTATATTAAATTATTTAACTGAAAGGGTTAAGCAGTTCACATTTTAAAATAAAAAAAAGACCAACACAATACAAGTGCTGTTTGGTGTTGAAGTTTTTGGAGGATTGCTTTGATGAGGCTGCTACCAGAAGATATACAACTGTATGAGATGCCAGCTAATCCAACCTCTTGAGCAAAGGGTCACTAAACCTGTGAAGGAAGTAAGCTACAGTCATATGAAAAAGTTTGGGAACCCCTCTCAATTCTTTGGATTTTCGTTTATCATTGGCTGAGCTTTCAAAGTAGCAACTTCCTTTTAATATATGACATGCCTTATGGAAACAGTAGTATTTCAGCAGTGACATTAAGTTTATTGGATTAACAGAAAATATGCAATATGCATCATAACAAAATTAGACAGGTGCATAAATCAATATCAATACTTAGTTGAGCCTCCGTTTGCAAATATAACAGCCTCTAGACACCTCCTATAGCCTTTGAGGAGTGTCTGGATTCTGGATGGAGGTATTTTGACCATTCTTCCATACAAAATCTCTCCACTTCAGTTAAATGTGATGGGTGTTGAGCATGGACAGCCTGCTTCAAATCATCCTATAGATTTTTGATGATATTCAAGTCAGGGGACTGTGACAGCCATTCCAGAACATTGTACTTCTCCCTCTGCATGAATGCCTTTGTAGATTTCAAACTGTGTTTTGGGTCATCGTCTTGTTGGAATATCCAACCCCTGCATAACTTCAACTTTGTGACTGATGCTTGAACATTATTCTGAAGAATTTGTTGATACTGGGTTGAATTCATCCGACCCTCGACTTTAACAAGGGCCCCAGTCCCTCAACTAGCCGCACAGCTCCACAGCATGATGGAACCTCCACCAAATTTGACAGTAGGTAGCAGGTATTTTTCTTGGAATGCGGTGTTCTTCTTTCACCATATAAAACGCTTTTTGTTATGACCAAATAACTCAATTTTTGTCTCATCAGTCCAAAGCACTTTGTTCCAAAATGAATCTGGCTTGTCTAAATGAGCATTTGCATACAACAAGCGACTCTGTTTGTGGTGTGAGTGCAGAAAGGGCTTCTTTCTCATCACCCTGCCATACAGATGTTCTTTGTGCAAATTGCGCAGAATTGTAGAACAATGTACAGATACACCATCTGCAGCAAGATGATCTTGCAGGTCGTTGGAGGTGATCTGTGGGTTGTCTGTAACCATTCTCACAATCCTGCGCATATGCCGCTCCTCTGTTTTTCTTGGCCTGCCAGACCTGGGTTTAACAGCAACTGTGCCTGTGGCCTTCCATTTCCTGATTACATTCCTTACAGTTGAAACTGACAGTTTAAACCTCTGAGATAGCTTTTTGTAGCCTTCCCCTAAACCATGACACTGAACAATCTTTGTTTTCAGATCTTTTGAGAGTTGCTTTGAGGACCCCATGGTGTCACTCTTTAGAGGAGAGTCAAAGGGAAGCACAACTTGCAATTGACCACCTTAAATACCTTTTCTCATGATTGGACACACCTGTCTATGAAGTTCAAAGCTTAAATAGCTAATCCAACCAATTTGGTGTTGCAAGTAATCAGTATTGAGCAGTTACATGCATTCAAATCAGCAAAATTACGAGGTACCCAAATTTTTCCACAGCCAGTTTTTCACATTTGATTTAACTTCATAAAACTAGATACTGCTTCACTAAAAATCTTTGTTTGGAAAACACCCCAGTACTCAGATGTTCCTAGGAAATGAAAGACATACCACTGTTATCTTTTAGTTGAAAGTAGAGTAAATTATTATGCAGGCTGAGAGGGGTTACCAAACTTTTTCATATGACTGTAATTTATGCTGTAACAGAGAACTGGAAGATACTGTCCAGGTGTCCATTACTGAAATATTGTGCACCCTTAAACTAGTGTAGGAGGAGACACCAGATCAGACAGGTAAAGATAGGAACATCATAGTTGAATATAAGCACAAAATAAGAAGTGTACATTGACCAGTAGCATCAATTACTGAATTGGAGGTTTCTATCTGTTTCCATGATCTCACAGAACTGAATGGTGACCCTGATAATTCTGATGTGGTAGACAGGTATGAACAGTCCCGATGGCTCATATTAAAAACACTCTTCAGAAAGAAGAAACTAGAATAGTTGGGGAAATTATTAGGGGAATTTTCTTTAGGAAAATAGAGTGTATTGCCTTCAGAGGAGAAGTCGAGATTTAGTATTTTGAAATAATCAGGACAGAATTCAGACTGCAGAAATGATTGAACCAATTAGGATCTAGTGACCATGGTAGAATACATTTCACGGCATTTTGGCAGAGCTTCTATTCAAACACTAAAACCAATAAATAATTTTTTTTGCAGGGTAACTTTTGATCAGATGTGGCAAAATATATAAACAGTAAACTGGGACAAGCTTCTGTTAGGTCAAAGAGCAGTGAAGTAGGTTTAAAAGCATTTTACATTAAATGCAGGATAAAGTGTATCTTGAAAATTACAAGCAGTAAAAATTTAAAGAGAACTAATTAAGTAAGTAAAAAATAAGCTGCAAAGAAAAACAGTTGAATAAGGCATATAAAATAAGCAAATTTCAGTGCTAAACAATGGGCTTAAGTGAGCATGACAGCAATAGTTAAAAAAGATATTAAGAAAGATAAAAGGCAATTAGACAGCAATATTGCGTAAAAAGACAAAAGATAACCCAGATAGATTCTTTCAGTATTTTAGTAAAAAACGGACAGTTGAGGAAGTGAAGTGTATTAGGGACAACAAGGGCAAACTAAAATACACCACAAGCAGAATAGGAAATGCTCATTTTTAGTAAGGCTGTTAACCTTCCAGCATTTACAAGGAACTACTGAGGAACTTGATTTGGAAATTGTAGAGGAAGAAATGCAACTTAGAATAAAAAGGCACAAATCAAACAACTCATTGAAATCTGATAATATTTATCCTCGAGCACTTAAGGAGGTTTTTGAGTACAGTAATCCCTCTCTATATCGCGCTTCGCCTTTCGCGGCTTCACTCCATCGTGGATTTTATATGTAAGCATATTTAAATATATATCGCAGATTTTTCGCTGCTTCGCGGGTTTCTGCGGACAATGGGTCTTTTAATTTCTGGTACATGCTTCCTCAGTTGGTTTGCCCAGTTGATTTCATACAAGGGACGCTATTGGCAGATGGCTGAGAAGCTACCCAGCTTACTTTTCTCTTTCTCTTGCGCTTTCTCTGATCCTGATGTAGGGGGATTGAGCAGGGGGGCTGTTCGCACACCTAGACGATACGGACGCTCGTCTAAAAATGCTGAAAGATTATCTTCACGTTGCTATCTTTTGTGCAGCTGCTTCCTGAAACGACATGCTGCACGGTGCTTCGCATACTTAAAAGCTCGAAGGGCACGTATTGATTTGTGCTTGAAAAACAAACTCTGTCTCTCTCTATCTCTCTCTTTGTCTGCTCCTGACGGAGGGGGTGTGAGCTGCCGCCTTCAACAGCTTTGTGCTGCGGTGCTTCGCATACTTAAGCCACACAGCCCTATTGATTTGTTTTTCTTTTCTCTCTATCTCTGTGACAGTCACTGCTCCTGACACGCACTCCTTTGAAGAGGAAGATATGTTTGCATTCTTTTAATTGTGAGACGGAACTGTCATCTCTGTCTTGTCATGGAGCACAGTTTAAACTTTTGAAAAAGAGACAAATGTTTGTTTGCAGTGTTTGAATAACGTTCCTGTCTCTCTACAACTTCCTGTGTTTCTGCGCAAATCTGTGACCCAAGCATGACAATATAAAAATAACCATATAAACATATGGTTTCTACTTCGCGGATTTTCTTATTTCGCGGGTGGCTCTGGAACGCAACCCCCGCGATGGAGGAGGGATTACTGTATATGCTGTATATAAACCATCCATCCATCCATTTTCCAACCCGCTGAATCCGAACACAGGGTCACGGGGGTCTGCTGGAGCCAATCCCAGCCAACACAGGGCACAAGGCAGGGAACCAATCCTGGGCAGGGTGCCAACCCACCGCAGGACACACACAAACACACCCACACACCAAGCACACACTAGGGCCAATTTAGAATCGGCAATCCACCTAACCTGCATGTCTTTGGACTGTGGGAGGAAACCGGAGCACCCGGAGGAAACCCACGCAGACACGGGGAGAACATGCAAACTCCACGCAGGGAGGACCCGGGAAGCGAACCCGGGTCCCCAGGTCTCCCAACTGCGAGGCAGCAGCGCTACCCACTGTGCCACCGTGCCGCTGTATATAAACCCATGATGTATATTTTTTTAAAAATAATTATACACTAGGCAAATTCCTAAAAATTAGAAGGTAGCAAATGTTATCCTATTATATATAAAAGGTGATCAGACTGATCCAAATAACTATAAGCCAATAAAATGCCTCATGAATAAATGAATTTGTGTAAAAAGTAATGAATAGCTCAACCACCAAATATTAAGAGGTTGTGCTCTTTTAATAAACCTTAAAACAAACAGCCATCATTGCAAATAAAATTGTACTTGTCAAATTTAATGATTATTAACTAGCTTACTAATTGACAGTCATAATTTACACTAAACTGGCAAGTTGATCATTTCAGTAACTTTTTGGTGGAACAGGAGTACAGGAGATGGATGGTTGGGAGCCTATCCATTCTCCTTCATACTTTTGTTCATGTATAATTTGCATTATTCTAGTTGCCATTATATTATTCATGAGGCCATAAGAATAGGTGACATAGTCAAGTGTGAAAGGCACAGAATTATTATTATATTATTTTTTTAAAGAAAGTTTAGATATATTCTAGTACAGTGATCACTATTAAGTGTGCAGAATTCATTGCCATATTATGCAATGATGTAAGGGCCATCTATTTTGATGATTCAATATACTGTTTCTTAAGTACTCTAATTCCACCTCCTGATACTCTGACATATTTCATAGTTAAGCCTTACACTATTGTAATTTTACTGCTTTTAGTACTCTTACCTTTTCCTCCAGTTCCTTGACCACCTGGTTTGTTGTACAAATATAAATCGGAATCAGACTGACCACAATTTTGGTAAAAAGTGTGCTGTAAGCAAAAAGAAAAAAACTGAAAATAAATTTAATTTACAAATAAAGGTATAAAGAAAAATAAAACATGCTAAACAATACATTAAAAATAAGTAATGCCACTGAATTTTTGACATATGCCAGTGCAGCAATTAAAGTAAACTAGTCAATTGTAGACAAAGTTACTATGAGTTTTATGATGCTTTCACAAGTATATAAATGAATATATGAGAAATATAAGTAATAACAGACAACTTAAATGGTTCAATGCCATGAAAAGTTTTAATCCTTTATTTAAAAATTGTACCAAAACTTAAAGCCAGTCCAACTTTCCCTTCATTTGGATTTTCTTGACATTAGCTGAATTACATTAGATCAAGCAATTTACTGACTTACGGATTTTGTTACATACCTGACAGGGCAGATTGAGCTAATTTGCATTTGTTATTTTTATTTTTTATAAACTTTTCTTTCTTCACCTTGTACAGCACTTTGAGCTACACCATTTGTATGAAAATATGCTATATAAAGGAAAATTGTTGTAAACTGGGAATGGACTAATTGAATAAGTACACATAAAAAGAGTGGTGAAAACCAAAGGGCTCAGTGCAATTTATTCAATAAATCAAGTGTCCAAATCAAATAAACACAGTGCAGTGAAGTACCCTTCATCAAATAAATAATCCTTGATGAAAATCAGTGCTCCTCTCTGTGGGAGTTAAAATCAGCTAAGACATCAACAAGTGCGGATAAACTTTTAAAATGGCTTATCCCCTTCCCACCACAGCCGGTCAATTGCTGGGGCATTCTAAGCCTGGCTTCATCATTCCACCACCAGCACTCATTGAATGTTCTCAGCCTTTCAGTCACTCTTGCTCTCAGATGCTCCACAAGAGCATCAACTGCTCACATGACTCGAGGCCAACTCCCGACCGCGAAGTTTCCTGCCCACTGCACTGGGTTGCTCTCCCAATTGTTCTTTCTGTACTGTTGGCATAATGCTCAACTTTGCCCTTTCCTTCCTCTCTTGTCTAACCTACCCGGACTGCTCTTATACCCTTTTGGCAGAGGTGCTCAGCCTAAGGATAAGTCCTCCTGCTTATGCTCTACACAGTAAGCTATAAATCCAATAACATATCAACTCTTTTTTTAATGATTAGTTTACAATGGCCATTTGGAAATTAAGGACATTCTAGTTGCAATTTCATTGGTATTATACTCAACATTTTCATATTGCATGTTAAAAATTTTGTATTTATTTCAATTTAAACTTAATTTGCCATTTATTCCATTATAACTGAATTTTACCCTGGTTGTTCTACTGAAATTCTTTTAAATAGTGGCCTCTGTGCATAATGAGCTTTGCATTCATATAATATGTTTTATATATATATATATATATATATATATATATATATATATATATATATATATATATATATATGCAGTACTGTGCAAAAGTTTTAGGCAGGTGTGAAAAAATGCTGTAAACAAAGAATGCTTTCAAAAATGGAAATGTTAATTATTTATTTTCATCAATCAACAAAATGCAGTGAATGAACAAAACAGAAATCTAAATCAAATCAATATTTGGTGTGACCACCCTTTGCCTTCAAAACAGCATCAATTCTTCTAGGTACACTTGCACACAGTTTTTGAAGGAACTCGGCTGGTAGGTTGTTCCAAACATCTTGGAGAACTAACCACAGATCTTCTGCGGATGTAGGCTTCCTCACATCCTTCTGTCTCTTCATGTAATCCCAGACACACTCGATGATGTTGAGATCAGGGCTCTGTGGGGGCCATACCATCACTTCCAGGACTTCTTGTTCTTCTTTACGCTGAATATAGTTCTTAATGACTTTGGCTGTATGTTTGGGGTCGTTGTCCTGCTGCAGAATAAATTTGGGGCCAATCATACGCCTCCCTGATGGCATTGCATGATGGATAAGTATCTCCCTGTATTTCTCAGCATTGAGAACACCATTAATCCTGACCAAATCTCCAACTCCATTTGCAGAAATGCATCCCCAAATGTTCAAGGAACCTCCACCATGCTTCACTGTTGCCTGCAGACACTCATTATTGTACCGCTCTCCAGCCCTTCGACGAACAAACTGCCTTCTGCTACAGCCAAATATTTCAAATTTTGACTCATCAATCCAGAGCACCTGCTGCCATTTTTCTGCACCCCAGTTCCTATGTTTTCGTGCTTACTTAGTCGCTTGGCCTTTTTTCCACGTTGGAGGTTTGTCTTTTTGGCTGTAACTCTTCCATGAAGACCACTTCTGGCCAGACTTCTCCAGACAGTAGATGGGTGTACCTGGGTCCTACTGGTTTCTACCAGTTCTGAGCTGATGGCACTGCTGGACATCTTCCTATTTCGAAGGGTAATAGCTTAATGTGTCTTTCTTCTGCTGCACTAAGTTTCCTTGGCCAACCACTGCGTCTACGATCCTCAACGTTACCCGTTTCTTTGTGCTTCTTCAAAAGGGCTTGAACAGCACATCTTGAAACCCCAGTCTACTTTGAAATCTTTGTCTGGGAGAGACCTTGCTGTGCTCAATATTGCCATGACATGAAACTGTCTTCCACAACCTCACCTTGGTAGCAGAGTTTGGCTGTTCCTCACCCAGTTTTAAGCCTCCTACACAGCTGTTTCTGTTTCAGTTAATGACTGTATTTCAACCTACATGTGACATTTATGATCATTAGCACCTGTTTGGTATAATTGGTTGATCATACACCTGACCATAATCCTACAAAATCCCTGACTTTGTGCAAGTGTACCTATAAGAATTGATGCTGGTTTGAAGGCAAAAGGTAGTAACACCAAATATTGATTTGATTCAGATTTTTCTTTTGTTCGCTCACTTTGCATTTTGTAAATTGATAACAATAAACAATCATTATTTATATTTCTGAAAGCATTCTTTGTTTACAGCATTTTTTCACACCTGCCTAAAACTTTTGCACAGTACTGTATATAATGTATACGTAAATATATATATATATATAAATATATATATACATATATATATATATATACGTATACATTATATATATATAATATATATATACATATACATTATATATATATATATATATATATATATATATATATATATATATATATAGATATATATATATACATATATACATTATATATATATATATATATATATATATAGATATATATATATACTATATACATATATATATATATATATATATATATATATATATATATATACATATATATATATATATATATATATATATATATTGTGACAGACGACCGCCTATGGACTCCGGTCGTCACCCCCAGGCCGCTAGGAGGAGCCCTCCGGACAGCATATTTGTGCCCCGAGTTCCAGCAGGGCCTCATGGACTTTGTAGTGTTTTGACACAGCCCTGCTGGATACCTTGGGGGCCGCCAGGAGTCGCTGTAGGGGGGCTAGTAAGCTCTTGTGTGCCCTATAACCCGGGAGTGCATCCCAGTCACGTGACTGGAAGAAGCGATGTGCTCCCGGGATGAAGAAAAGGACTTTGCCCTGACCCGGAAGGAAAACGGACTTGTGGGTTTAGCTTGGAGCCACTTCCGGGTCAGGGGATATAAAAGGACTATGGGTAAGCCCAGACACTGAGCTGAGCTGGGAGGAAGGGTGGCAAAGTGTCTGGGAGATTGGAGGATTGGTTATTGTTATTATTATTATTATTGACTATTGTGGAGAGGAGGGTGCTTGGTGCACATTATTATTATATAATAAATAATAATTGGACTTTTATCTGGTGTCTGACGTCTAGTCTGAGGGTTCAAGGGGTCACGGAGACCTCTCAACTGTCACAATATATATATATATATATATATATATATATATATATATATATATATACACATATATATATACACATTATATATATATATATATATATATATATATATATATATATATATATATATATATATATATATATATATATATAGTGTATATATATAGTCACGAGCAGCTGGGGGCGGTACCCAGCCGAGACGCCTGGAAGGACCAGAAGAGGGATTACACCTCCTCCGGACCACAAGGGGACAGCCGCCCTGGTTGGTATGGGGACCACAGGAACAGAGCATGGAAGCTCAACCCTATAGAGGCCCGTGGTCACCGCCAAGGGGCTCCCAGATGCCTGAAAAGCCCTGGATGTCAGCACTTCCGCCACACGAAGGATTACTAGGGACACCCAGAGTGTTTCTGGGTGCTCAGCTGGCACTTCCGCCACACCAGGAAGTGCCGGCGGAAGTTCATCAAGGGACACCTGGAGCATATCCGGGGCAGCACAAGAGGGGCTGCCTCCCTCCATTTGGAAGCTGGAGTTGGGTGGAAGAGGACAGAGCTCGGAGGAGAGGAGTGGAGGCGGTCGGAGAGAGAGAGAGGCACTTGTGAGAGGCCTGGACTGAGGATGATTGGTGCAGGGGCACTGGGTTGTGCGTGGTAATTGTATATAGTATAAATATGAATAAACGTGTGTTTGGGTTTGAACCATCGGTGTCTGCCTGTCTGTGTCCGGGCTGGTTTCCACAATATATGCATTAATGTATGTGTTATTAAACATTCTTGCTTGTATTATTATACTATACCAAACTGTGTGAAAATATTTCTTGGGCTTTGCCTGGAGAATGGTGATAAAGCTTTGTTTCCAGCAATTATTTGGTGGGGTACATCCTCCTTGTGATTAGTTTATTGCACCAAAACAATATTTTCTCACAGGTATGAAAAGTGTTACCCCACACTGGAATTTGTCAGCCCACAATGACTGGATCCCAGACAACTCCAGGCCCCAAAAACATCTGGACAAGATAACAGCCAGAGTACTGAGAGCACCTCAGGATTTACTTTTATCAGAGATCTCCCAGTAGGACCCAAGTCTGTATGAGTATAAGTATAAAATTATTTTTGTCCTGATTTGTGATTTTTGTTGTCATTTTTGTAATTGTTGTGGCTTTGAAGTGGTACTGTAAGTAAAAACCTTGTGAAATGAAAAAAACTAGTTAGGTTGACAGCTAAGTTAGCTGTTTAGACAGTTATATTAACACAAAGAAATAAACAGACTAAGGACGCTAGCCTTTTTGTAAAAGGTCATTAATCTTTCTATTCAGGGAGTACTAAAAGTAAAGTAAAATAGTAAAGTAAAAACGTTTGGCTTACCACTTCAATGAGTCTTTATCCAAAAAGTTGCATGAAACTCATTATTATTATTATTAGTATTACAATGGGTGTGGACTCTTTTGAATAGAGTTATAACATAGCTCCGTTTATGAGATACAGGGTGGTTGCTGGCGAAGTGTAATATCTTGTCCACATAGCATTCCTTACAGTAAACACTTGTGGTCAGGATGGCGTCATTATTTCTTTCAATGTAGATTGTAATACGAAGGAGACAAAAATGAATAAAAAACGCTATCTCTTCCATCTTTTCACTTCAAACGGATACTCAAAAACATTAATTAATTGAAGCTTACACAGAAGATGCCAAAAAACTCAGCAAACAATAGACTTGAACCAGAACCCCCACCGCACCTGGTACTCACTTCCTTATCACCACAAGGTGTCTGAAGGTGCAGCATGCATTCTGGCCAAGTCAGGCATCAGAATAGCACACAAACCCACGAACAATCTGTGCACGGTCCTCTTTAATGCTAAAAACTGGAAATCGACAGCAGAAACATGAAACACAGTTTATAGCATTCAATGCGGTTCTTGCCCAGTGGTATACATAGGACAAACTTCAAAAAGAATTGCAACATGAATACATGAACATCACAACGCCGTCAGAAGAAAGGACTCACGATCACTGATCTACACACATACTAAATCAAAAGGACATACATTTAACTGGGACAATGTACAGGTAAGATTTAAGGCCAGTACCAAAAGTGCCAGAGAGTTGGCCGAATCTTGGCTATCAAATGAGAACACCATCAACAGACATTTGGACATAAATCCAGCATATGCAAACTTAAGAAGAACATGTTCATAATAAATAAAATCTTTACAACCAATAAACATCCCCCACCCCGTTCATTGCCTTTGATTCTTGTAAGTCTAAGCATTATCCTCTGATGAAGGCCCCTGGTAGGGGCTGAAAGCTCAGGAATAAAAACTACTTTATGATACGTGATTCATTTTCTCCCTTTGTGGATCTCCAGCTGCAAATATGCAAACCGTATCACAGACCTTCTCTTCCATATTTTATATGGATATATATATATATATATATATATATATATATATATATATATATATATATATATATATTGTAAGCTGGAGCGCTGATCGCACCCTCAGAGGACACAGATGCCCCTGGCAAAACCCCTGAAACAGCTGACAGACTACCTTCACATTGCTCCTTACCCTTCTTACTTGCGCTATAACACGCGATAAACCTCTCACGCGGTACGCCACTTACTTAAAACTATTGTGCAGCGCTTCTCAGCTTTGGAATTGGTTGTTTTGTTTTTCTCTCTCTCTCTCTCTCTCTCTCAGACATTCTCTGCTCCTGGCGGAACTGTCATCTCTGACTTGTCATGGAGCACGTTTAGACTTTTGAAAAGAGACAACTGTTTGTTTGCAGTGTTTTGAATAAAGTTCCTTTTTTTCTACAACCTCCTGTGTCTCTGTGCAAATTCTGTGTCTCTGTGCAATTCGCTCAGAATGTTCCACTTCATTACAATCCAGAGGATGACCCGCCCCATATCACACCTTTTTGTCTGGGGATGCTCTACTGTCCTTGCGGAATGTGCCTCGCGATAAGCTCGCCGATTATAATTTCCTGAAGCAACAAACTGTTTTACGTAAGACTGTGACTTTTTTGGCTAAAGGTTTTGCACTTAACGACTGGAACCTAAACATGGACGGTCCCATCCGTGCACAAATTCAAGATTTGATTCATAAAGTGCATTGCTGGTTTGAGGGAGACGTGGTGGAGCGAATTGTGGAGAAAGTTGTCATGAATATATTACTGGCCAGGATACCTGCAGTTCTTCGAGATGAATTTCTGCCTCATGATGTGGAATCATTATCGATTATGTCCAGACAATTGGAAGGTTCTCAGACCGCTTGGAGAAAGAGCGGTGGATTTAGTGCTGTTTCACAACCTACGAAGGAGCATCCAGGACATTCTCGTCACTTTGATCGATGGCTAGAGCAAGGACAAGCTGCAGGACCTGACAATCGAATGGGGTCAGGAAGGCCTCCGGGGAATCCGGTTGTTCAGGAGGTGCCCATATCTGGTGAGACAGGAGCAGGCCGTGGACGTCGCAGGCTATATTTCGGCAGTGGACCTGACCGAAGATGTTTCCGGTGTGATCAACCCGGTCTCCAGCTCAATCAATGAAAATTGGATTGACCGAGGTTTGTTGCTCAAATATTCCCTATTCTACGGATAAAAAAGATGGCTTGTTAATCTCGGTGAAGTTGGGGAACCGAGAGATCTCAGCATTATTGGACTCAGGCGGTGACCTTTGTGTTGTCAGATGGGAATGTCTTGATGACAGATGCCTTAGTGACACTGAGACTGTAAAGATACGTTGTGTACATGGTGATGTTAAAGACTATCAGACATTGCTTCTTCCTTTAACTTATAAGGGTCGCCACTTTAAAGTTTGGTCTGCCATTTCGGACTCCTGCCCCTGGCCATTAATGATAGGCAGAAGAAATGCCCTTTTACCTAGATTAATTACTGAATGTCACACACCAGTCATTGAGCCCCCTGTGGAGCTTAGTGGGGGGGAAGAAGAAGGAGGAGAACTAGCGGCGGTCGGGGATAATCTAGAGCCCCAATTAAATATATAACCCGATCTCTCCAGCGAGACTGAGGGAGACACCCCCCACAATTTCCCAGAATGGCAGGGAGGCCCTTCTACATCCTCTCAGATTGCAAATGCCTCCGAACTCAAACCGAGTACTAGCGAGCAGTCGGATTTTGCGCGCTTGCAGCATGCTGATGGCTCATTAGAATATGCATTTAAACAGGCTCGCTCTGCCAATGACTCTTATTACCAACAGCGTGATACCGGGGGCTTGAAAACTCCACACTTTCTAGAAAAAGATGGTTGCCTTTTCAGAGTGATTTCAGACCATTTAATGAGGGAATTTATTGAACAACTAGTTGTACATGAAGTGCATAGGGAAATTCTTTTGCAGCTGGCCCACTCTCACATCTTGGGAGGGCATCTGGGGGCTGATAAGACCAGAGAGCGGTTATCAAAACGATTTTATTGGCTGAATATGGGAAAAGATGCTGAACGGTTCTGTACTTCATATCCTGACTGTCAGATCGTCTCCGCTTATAAGTCTCCTCGGGCTCCCCTTTGTCCTATGCCTATTTTGGAAGTCCCCTATCAGAGGGTGGGATTAGATATTGTAGGCCCTTTGCCTAAGACTAAGAGTGGGTATCAATATTTGCTGGTGTTGGTTAACTATGCAACATGATATCCAGAGGTGGCTGCTTTGAAAAAGGCCAACTCCTCCGCTGTAGCCAAAGCTCTGTGCGGGATTTTTACTCGTATTGGCATTCCTAGGGAAATTTTGACCGACCAAGGCACATCTTTTACTTTTCGCGTGATGAAACAATTGTGTGACAGCTTCGCTTTTAAGAAATTGAGTACCACTGTTTACCATCCACAGACTAATGGTTTGACTGAACGGTTTAACAAGACTTTAAAACAAATGATCAGACGAGTTGCTCATAATGATCCCACATCCTGGGACTCTGTCCTGCCTTTTGTTATGTTCGCGGTGCGGGAACCGCCGCAAGCGTCCACTGGCTTGAGTCCGATCGAGCTGTTCTTGGGCAGGCGCCCAAGAGGCATCCTGGATGTTGTACGGGAGGAATGGATAGGAAACGAGTCAACAGTTCCTGGGCTGAGCTTTGCAGATCAAGTAGTTTTGTTACAAGATAGAATTTCTAAGCTTTCTTCTATTGCTGTGGAGCATCAACAACGCGAGCAGGAAACACAGAAACGTCTTTACGATAGGCTCAGTAAGCTTCGCGAATTCAAACCTGGTGATCGTGTTTTGGTACTGGTTCTGTCTGACCCGCACAAATTCCTAGCTAAATGGCACGGCCCGGCCATTATCGAGGAGCGTATGGGTCCGGTAAATTACAAGGTTAGAATACCAGGCCGGCGCAAACCATTCCAGATTTTGCACATTAATCTCTTGAAGAAATGGCACGACCGACAAGGGGTTTACACTTCCTTGGATGTTGTTTCTCAGACCGATGTTGCCATTGGTAACGATTTGACCAACCCACAGAAGACAGAACTGTTATCTTTGATCGAATGGAACACTGATGTCTTTTCAGACTTGCCAGGCAAGACGAACATAAAATCACTACTGAACCCGTTGTTAGAGTACAGATATGGCCGTATCGGATTCCGGAAGCGCGACAAAATATTGTGCGTGAAGAAGTCAAGAAGATGCTGGCATTAGGTGTAATACATGAAAGTAAAAGTGACTGGTCCAGCCCTGTCATATTAGTCCCAAAGCAAGACGGTTCGTTTCGCTTCTGTATCGATTTCAGGCGCTTGAATAAGGTCTCTAAATTTGATGCTTATCCGATGCCCCGTGTTGACGAGTTGTTGGAAAAACTGGGTCAGGCAAGCTATATCTCTATGCTAGATCTCACGAAGGGTTACTGGCAGGTGCCTCTAGAGGCTGGCAGTTGTGAGAAAACAGCATTCGCAACTCCTGACGGACTTTATGAATTTACGAGACTCCCATTTGGTCTTCATGGGGCACCTCTAACTTTCCAGCGTATGATGGATCAGATCCTGCGTCCTCATTCTGAATATTCCGGGGCGAACCTTGATGATGTCGTGATTTTCAGCAATGATTGGCAAACGCATTTAGAGCAACTTCAAGCTGTTCTTGAAAGCTTGAGACGGGCTGGCCTTACTGCTAACCCAAAGAAATGTAAACTGGGTATGTCTGAGACTCATTACTTAGGTTATTCTATGGGCAGGGGTTTACTTCGGCTACAATTAAGTAAAGTGGAAAAGATGCTTGCTTACCCGCAACCAAAAACACAGAAACAGATACGCTCCTTTCTGGGGCTTGCTGGTTACTACAGAAGGTTCATCCCTAACTTTGCACATAGGGCTGCTCCTCTTTCAGAACTTACAAAAGGCAGGAGGAACCGCCCTATTCCTTCTGTGGTTTGAAAACTGCTTTGTCTACTTATCCGGTTCTGCGAAATCCCAATTTCTCAAAGGATTTTGTCTTACAAACGGACACAAGTGAGTTTGGTGTAGGTGCAGTCCTGTCACAGATTTTTGATGGAGAAGAGCACCCTATCACATATTTGAGTAGGAAATTACTTCCTAGGGAACGCAATTATTCGACAATTGAGAAGGAATGCTTGGCGATTAGATGGGCTGTCGAAGCGCTTCGTTATTACTTATGGAGTCGAAATTTCACTTTGGTAACTGATCATGCTCCACTTCAATGGTTGTACCGTCAGAAAGATACAAACTCTCGTCTCATGAGATGGTTTCTGGGCTTACAACCTTACAGTTTTACGGTAAAGCATTGACCAGGCTCTGAGCATGTCAACACAGACGTTTTATCACAGCTATATGAACCTGGTACAGAGAGTCGCTTGATTCACGAGAATGTGAATAAAGCTGAGGAGGGGGGTGTAAGCTGGAGTGCTGATCACACCCTCAGAAGACACAGACGCCCCTGGGAAAACCCCTGAAACAGCTGACAGACTACCTTCACATTGCTCCTTACCCTTCTTACTTGCGCTATAACGTGAGATAAACCTCTCACACGGTACTCTGCTTACTTAAAAGTATTGTGCAGCGCCTCACAGCTTTGGAATTGGTTTTTTGTTTCTCTCTCTCTCAGACATTCTCTGCTCCTGGCGGAACTGTCATCTCTGACTTGTCATGGAGCACGTCTAAACTTTTGAAAAGAGACAAATGTTTGTTTGCAGTGCTTTGAATAAAGTTCCTTTTTTTCTACAACCTCCTGTGTCTCTGTGCAAATCTGTGACCCAAGCGTGACAATATATATATATATTTTACCGATATTAAAGTCAAGTCTTCCAAAAATAGCAGATATGCTAAGAGTACATTTTAAATTCTGAAGCATGGTGCAATACCTTAAAATGATGCTCTACATTGCTGTCAGTGTATTTTGGAACATGAAGAAATATTAGCAGGTTTTGCCGAAGGTAGTAACCAAATGCGTGCAGCCAATGTTGGGAGTACTGCGGTAAGCTGAACTCAATCACTTCTGTAGCTTGAGAACCAGGAGGCTGAATAAACTGTGGATAAAAGGGAAAATATTTAAGCATTTATTAGAAAACATTATGAGAGTGATCTTATTTAAAACTGTGGAGCAGATTGAAGTTGTTGTGAAAAAATGAATATATCCTTTCTAAGCAGAACTCCTGTCCAAGTTAATGCCAAAGTACATGCATTTTGTTCTGATGGCATATAGTGACCCAAAGCCTAATTAAAATGGCTTTTTAGAAGTATCTTTATTTTTGTCCACTATCTTTATATAAGTTACAAAAAAAATACTAGGAACAATGGAAATATAGAACATTACAAACAAAACAATTTAAAATTAAACAATGCTACAATAGAGTTGTGTAAGATTCTGAATTATCTTTTACAGATTTTAAAATTAATTTTATTCTTCAAATGTTTAAGCATTTTTATTTGCTGTTTCCATGTAAAACATTTAAGCAATTAGTTTGTCATCATCATCACCAGTTTAACAGAAGGGTTCTAGGTTTATTTAAGCTAGCTGATTGCCTCCAAAACTTCTCCCTTCACTCTCTGCCACCTTGGTCAAAGTTTGGGGATACATTCATTCTTTTGATATCATCTGACACAACCTCCCACCACATCATCTTTGACTTCATTTTAGTCCTTATACTTTCCACCTCCATATTGGTTTACCTCTTGGCCCAATCTACCCCTATCTTTGACTTCAAATACCCAAATGACCTTAGTTTATTTCTCCTCAGCAAATCACATTTTCCTAAACACCAAGCTTTCCTCTCAACTCAACATTCATCTTCTTTTTACTCTGAGATACTTGACAAATCCATTGCATCTTTCTCATCTCAGTTGTTTCCAGTTTTACTTAATGTTCTACCTTTAGCAGCCACATTTCACTTCCACAGACCACATTGCTTCTCACACAACTTTTGAAAATGGTTTCCATCGATGTTAGAAAGGCTCATTTAGAAGTCATAATAAGGGTTAGCTGCAGGAATTTCTTTAATTCCACTTTCACCCTTGCTATCACTGCTGTGTCCACACCTATATCTATATTCAACATGTCACCTATGTAATAAAATTTAGTATGCTGCAGCCCTCTCACGTACTTTCTTATAAATGAAGGTCACACTTGCTATCTTCTTTAACACTACTAGATCTTATATACACCCATTTCCAAAAAAAAATGCACTAGATTGAATTTCTCCCAACTGCTTTGTCACACAAAACACACAGCCATGCACATACCCAAATGTTTTTTCAGTCTTCAAGAATCCTCTTTTAAAACATAATCATGTTCTACAAATCTGTTAAACATTCATCTCCAGAACCACCTTCTGCTTTCAGCATTTCTGACAACACTTGAGATGGGCCTGCGGGCTTTCCCTATCTTACCTTTTTCAGCCATTTGTAACCTCCTCATTTGAAAATATAGCACTTGGTCATTCTATTTTCTCATAATGAAATCACTATCCAATGTATTCTCTTCCTTTAACAACTTCTTTGTGGACTTCTTCCAGGTATCCTGAATCCTAATACTATCAATCATTCATTTTTCAAGCAGTTCACACCTACATACATATTGTCTTTCCTTTGTTATATGCTTCATAATCTTTCTTAATCATTTCTCTGTCTTTCCACATTCTGCAGCTCAATTCCTGTCTCTTGGCTTCTTATATCACAGTGAATGCTTTTCTAGGATTTTTCTTTCCTTTCTTACAGATCACTCTATCACCACCTTCATTTGTTGTCTGAAACTGCTTACAACAAACCCCTATTTTCCTCAACTGCCACATCTAACTCAACATTTCTTGGGTGATACTTTGTCCAACTGCAGACATTTTTTTTATCATAAGACATTTTTCTTTACTTTCCATGTATCTACCATTCACACCTGATGCTTCTGAAACTAAAACTACTAAAAGCAGATTTTTTAAAGCAACAAAGATGTATATAAACAAAGATTTTCAGAAACAATTAAAAGAAATTAACCCATTATGTTGTAAAATACCTCATTTATAAAAACACCACAACTGAGTATTTTACCTCAACATCTGCTGGAGTTAGTTTGCAGTTCCTCACTAACATAACTGTGATGATATCAAGTGTTGCCTCGTCTAAACGTTTTCGTAGAACTTTGACCAATTCATCTGTGATTTCAGGACCTGAAAGGAAAAGGCACAAAATAAAACTAAAAATGTAATGTATTTGAGATTGCTTTAAATAGTTTATTTAGATACTTTATATCATTTATGTTTCAGAGTGCACACCTCTATTCATTTTTAGTAATAATATGCATAAATGATACTACTCCTATATTCGACAACCCAACACAGCTACAGAAGCGGAACAGCCTACCATAAAATGCGTTTAATAATTTTAAACTATTCTCTTAATACAACATGGCTTTTAATTACTTAATTCATGACTTGAATTAAGACCTTCCAATTGTTTAAGAACGAGTCTTTCTATGACTTGTGAAATTATGAAAACCAATGCTACATATTGTACAATGCAGCCAAAGGGCAATTACAGTGACTGAATGACTCTTAAAAGTAACTTCACCTAAATGAACTTACAGATGCACCTTATTTTCCATTTGTACGTGACTGTGCGGGTAAGAATTCAAATGCCAAATTTTCAATGCTACTTAAAAGTATCAAGTGTTCCAAATTTAAGCTAAAAAAATGACTATCTGTACAGTATGAATGATTTTGCAGTGCATTCAATAAAAATGCATGCACATCAATTCTGCACTAAAAAGATTTTACCTAAAAAGCTGGATTACAATGGTTTATTATTAGTGTTATTGTTACATAAACATAACTTCTTTGCTTCCTCACTTATCTAGAACTTTTTGATGTTACTTATATTTTTATTTAATCTTATTATATATACTCTTCTCCCTTCTGCCTGTTTTACCTCCACTCTCCATTGTATTCTAACCTTTCCAACATGTCCTTTCTAAGTACCGTATTTACTCATGTACCACGTGCACATTTTTTCCAGAAAATTAGCATTAGAAAATCAGGTGTGCGTCATACAGGAGGAAATTTTTTTCTGTAATGTTTACTTCTTCTGCTTGGGCTCTCTTGCTCACTCTCTCATGCTCGCTTGCTCGCTCACTCACGCGACAGAAGAAACAAAAACTTTCGTCATGCAACAAAAACAGAAGGGCATTTCGCGGAAAACGTTCCCTAAACGCTTCCTATACAATCACAATGCGCGTCGTACATGGGGCAAAAACAGTTTTCACGATTTTCTTTGTAAAAATTAGGATGCGCGTCTTACACAAGGGCACGTGGTACACGAGTAAAAACGGTATGTTTAAATTTGTGTTTTTCAAATACCCTATTTTTTAATTTTCTTCACTTTCATTTCTTCAAAAGAACCCTCTATTCACTCCACATGATTTTTTTTTTAATTTAGTGGTTGTGATAAAGGCGCTATATAGCGCCCGACCCGGCACAGACTGACACAGAGGCACATGTATAAAGATACAGGCTTTTATTTTTCGTCAGCTGGAGGGCATGTCTTTCCCGTGAACCCTCCAGCCACAACACAGTCCCAAAAGCACTTAATATACACACACCAAACACTCTTCTTCTGGCACCACCGCTCCTCCCAGGCAACCTCGTCCTTTTCCTCCCGATTCTGGCCACTGAGTGGTGGTGGCTGGCCCCTTTTATAGCCCACCTGGAAGTGTAATAGGTGCTTGACCACCTGGTCCCAATTGCACTTCCGGGTGGGGCTGAAGATTTGTCCAGCCGGGCTGTGGAATCCAGCCAGTACCCCCTAGTGGCCACCCCAGCTCCCAACCAGGCTGTGGAGGACTCCATCTCCCATGGAGCCACCAAGTGTCCCAGGGGAGGTATTGAGCTGCCCATGGTTGCTCCCCCGGAACATATGCAGCAGGTGTGTCCTGGCCGGGCATGGGACCTGGCCGCCCGTCACACGGTATATAAACTAATAGATTATAAGGTCACAATCTAAATTTTTTTTTAACTTTACCATGGCAGATGTCAGGGTCAGACCTGTAGAATAGCCACTCAATGACAATTTAAATAATTTGGTAATTTTCACCATTATTAAATCTATGCTATTTTGAAGTGTAACATAGGTTTTGGTCTGGCTTCCTCTAAGGCAGAAGGCAGAGTGAAACTGCTACACTTTGGGCAAACCTAACATGACATCGCAGATCAGAGATCCTATTAATGTTGGTCCAAGGCTCGATGAGCCAAAAGACCTATTGCTACATACAAGCCCAGACTGCTAAAACAACAACAGGCAAGATAAGAAACAGGGGAAACATTAAATATTATTAGCAAATCATTAAATATTACTAATAAAAAGATCAAAATAAGATAACAAATTAAACAACTTAAAATAAGCATTCTTGCTGAATATTTAAAACTTTGAGCTCACAACAATGGAAGTCTCCATGATAATACAAGTACTAAATTTATTTGTCTTAGTATTTCTTCCATGCATAATGAAGAGGGATATATTGGTTGAAGTATAGCTGCAATTCTTAAATAACAAATTTTCAGGAAGCATGCATTCCTGCTAGATATAGGTTTAAATGGACTTTTCTTTGCCAATAGCTAAATTTTTTTCTTCTACTATTTTTATTTCCTAACATTATCTCATTTCATTGAAAAATACTAATTTTACACAACCAACACATACTCATTTTCCATCACCAACAACTGTTTGTTTTCTTTTCCTGATTGCTCTTTTCTGTTTCCTTCAAAATATCCTAACATCTTTTTCCCAGCACTTTTCCAAGCACTACCATGACATTTAAAAAAATACAGTAACATAAAACTTTAAAAATGGATGGAAACAATACAGCCTATGAAAAATAAAGATAAATTACATTAGCCTATGTATTAGATGATAAAGAAATAGGCAGAACTACACCATCACTAATAACTCCTTTAAGAAAAAAAAACAAAACAATAATTTACAGCACAAAAGTATACAGGATTTTCTCGCATACATTCCACCTCTTGTTCAGACCAATTTAGCAATGTATTTAAACCCAAGCAAACACAGACAACATGTAAAATTCACAGTGGATGTATCAGCATGAACTTTAAAAATTATTAAAGTGCTGAAACTACATTAAATTAAGATAAAACATAATAAAATTGTGACATTTTGTGCAATTGGGGGGGCTTTTTAAAATTATATTATTATTATTGAAAACAACAGGTGCTGTTAATGATTTTAGGTTCATGTTCACTATAAGTATAATTTTATGACAACATGCCTAATTCAGGTTCTTACCACAAAGTCAATACTTACCAGCCTGTCCAACACCATGCACCATGAGAAGGATGTGCTTATCCATTTGGCCTACAGGCCTGGATCCCTCTACACCTCTGTAGGAAATTACATCTAATGAGCTTCGAGAACCCTTTGTTTGAAGAAAAGAAAAAGATTAAGCTTATTTTGTGACTATTCATATCTTATTTCATATCTCTCTGAGGTGCGCAGACCTGGGACTGCCCAGATCTCTGTAGGTGGGTACACCTTCTACAGGTGCAGGTCATAAAATTAGAATATCATGACAAAGTTGATTTATTTCAGTAATTCCATTCAAAAAGTGAAACTTGTATATTAGATCCATTCATTACACAAAGACTAATGTATTTCAAATGTTTATTTCTTTTAATGTTGATGATTATAACTGACAACTAATGAAAGTCCCAAATTCAGTATCTCGGAAAATTAGAATATCAATTAAGACCAATGCAAAAAAAGGATTTTTAGAAATGTTGGCCAACTGAAAGGTATGAACATGAAAAGTATGAGCATGTACAGCACTCAATATTTAGTTGGGGCTCCTTTGGCCTGGATTACTACAGTAATGTGGCGTGGCATGGAGGCGATCAGTCTGTGGCACTGCTCAGGTGTTATGAGAGCTCATGTTGCTCTGATAGTGGCCTTCAGCTCTTCTGAATTGTTGGGTCTGGCGTATTGCATCTTCCTCTTCACAATACCCCATAGATTTTCTATGGGGTTAAGGTCAGCCGAGTTTGCTGGCCAATCAAGAACAGGGATACCATGGTCCTTAAAACAGGTACTGGTAGCTTTGGCACTGTGTGCAGGTGCCAGGTCCTGTCAGAAAATGAAATCTGCATCTCCATAAAGTTCGTCAGCAGCAGGAAGCATGAAGTGATCTAAAACTTCCTGGTAGACGGCTGCGTTGACCTTGGACCTCAGAAAACACAATGAACCAACACCAGCAGATGACATGGCACCCCAAACCATCACTGACTGTGGAAACTTTACACTGGACCTCACGCAACGTGGATTCTGTGCCTCTCCTCTCTTCCTCCAGACTCTGGGACCTTGATTTCCAAAGGAAATGCTAAATTTACTTTCATCAGAAAGCAGCAGTCCAGTCCTTTTTGTCTTTAGCCCAGGCGAGACGCTTCTGACGCTGTCTCTTGTTCATGAGTGGCTTGACATAAGGAATGCGACAGCTGAAACCCATGTCTTGCATACATCTGTGCGTGGTGGTTCTTGAAGCACTGACTCCAGCTGCAGTCCACTCTTTGTGAATCTCCCCCACATTTTTGAATGGGTTTTGTTTCACAATCCTCTCCAGGGTGCGGTGCGGTGTGCGAGTGCCTATTGCTTGTACATTTTTTTCTACCACATCTTGTCCTTCCCTTCGCCTCTCTATTAATGTGCTTGGACAAAGAGCTCTGTGAACAGCCAGCCTCTTTAGCAATGACCTTTTGTGTCTTGCCCTCCTTGTGCAAGGTGTCAATGGTCGTCTTTTGGACAACTGTCAAGTCAGCAGTCTTCCCCATGACTGTGTAGCCTACAGAACTAGACTGAGAGACCATTTAAAGGCTTTTGCAGGTGTTTTGAGTTAATTAGCTGATTAGAGTGTGGCACAAGGTGTCTTCAATATTGAACCTTTTCACAATATTCTAATTTTCCAAGATACTGAATTTGGGACTTTCATTAGTTGTCAGTTATAATCATCAACATTAAAAGAAATAAACATTTGAAATACATCAGTCTGTGTGTAATGAATGAATCTAATATACAAGTTTCACTTTTTGAATGGAATTACTGAAATAAATCAACTTTGTCATGATATTATAATTTTATGACCAGCACCTGTATTGGTCTGGTCGCTCTGATGGCTGTCATACTCAGAAAGTAGCTGTTGCTGTAACGGATCGGCTTCTTCTGATGGTGTCCGATGTTATTCCTTTCAATGAGAGTATTATAAGACTCAGATTACGGCACTCTCTGGGTACCATATCTGTTGTATCAGTGTATGCTCCGACCGCGGTGAGTGATGTCTTGGTGAGGGAGACATTTTATTATTCACAACTTCGCTCGGTGCTTGATAGGTGCCCACGAGGTGACACTCCTCTGGTCATGGGTGACTTCTATGCAGCCACTGGCACTGACAGGGCTGGCTATGAGGACTGTCTCGGTCCCCATGGGTCTGATGACTGGGGTGAAAGTGGCTCTATGTTCTTTGACTTTGCACAAGGTCAGGGACTGCGAATCACTGGATCCTGGTTCCAGCTCCCTGAGCCACATCGTTGGACTTGGTACTCCAGTACTGGCGGGGGCGGTGAAGGAGATCAATCACATCCTCGTGGGCAGACGCTGGAGGCTCTTACAAAAGTGCAAGATCTACAGAAGTGCCCAGTTTGTGAATTCTCACCACAGACGACTTGTTGATACTCTGAAGTTCCAGCTTAGGTCCAGTAGGTTACCACCTACTAGCAAAACAAGCAGTTTCTAATGAGTCTGCACGCAGTTTGTGTGAGAAACTTAAGGATTTTGGTGTGACTGCCTATCCTAATATTATGTGGGAGACCTTCCGTGACAAGACCCTGAAGGTTGGTGAGGGTTGTGTTGGTGTTACCGGTGTTCCCAGAAGGAGGTGTTTCATCTCGCAGGGTGCTCTGGATATTATTAAGAGGAGTCACAGCGCACAGCTTGATGGCAACTCCGGTATGTAACATCTTTGCACAAGGGTTTCTCAATATGATGTAGTTTTGTTTAAGCGCATTCATGTTATTTGAGCTTCTAGATGCCATCTGCTGGTGAAACTGGTGCATGTACAATAAAATAACATAAAACAGCATGTGTCTTATTTGGCATCCACCACACACCAGCCCACATTACAAATGACTGCAAGTTATCAAGGAAATGGTACTGTGGCTACTGCTTTACTATGAAAATAAAATTATATAATACTAGGGGGCTTTGCTTGCCAACCCCCGTGTTTGGTTTTCCAGATACACACTTTTAAGATTTTTTTTTTTCTTTGAATTGTTGCTAATTCATTAGTTTCACTTTTATTTCAGAACTTCTGTAAAAACAATATTTGGAATCTTTAATGTCCCAACATGCTGAATCTTTTAAATGAGGTCCATGAGACATGTGTTTAATGACTTTGTACCATAATTCAAGATAGGTTTCTTGTTTGGAATTTCAGCACAGACCAATCGATCCACATCATCAGCAGTTAATAATTTTTTTTGCAAAGTAACCAATAAATGCACGTGAGGTAAACCCCCTTTTTGAAATTCTCTGACTTAAACTTCAAAGCCTTACAATATTTACATACTTCAGACATACCACCTATATCCATATACAGTAATCCCTCGCTATATCGCGCTTCGACTTTCGCGACTTCACTCTATTGCGGATTTTATATGTAAGCATATCTAAATATATAACGTGGATTTTTCGCTGCTTCGCGGGTTTCTGCGGACAATGGGTCTTTTTACTTCTGGTACATGCTTCCTCAGTTGGTTTGCTCAGTTGATTTCATACAAGAGATGCTATTGGCGGATGGCTGAGAAGCTACCCAATCAGAGCACGCAGTTAAGTTCCTGTGTGCTGCTGATTGGCTCAGCGACGGAGTGCTGCATTAACCAGGAAGTCTCATCTCACTCATTCAGCATTAACGTGCTCCTGCTACTGCTTCAGGGGCCGTGTCCAAGCGCCAACAGAAGATGCAAATGATTGCAGAAAAGGTAAAAGTTTTGGATATGTTGAAGGAAGGGAACAGTTACACCGCTGCAGGCATCAAAGAGTCCATGATTCTTTTTATTTAAAAAGGAGGAAAAGCATATAAGATCTACGGCCGCAGTGTCCTTTAACCAGGGCACAAAATGAGTTGCAAGTGGACGTGATAAGGCAGTAGTCTGGATGGAATCTGCTTTAGGGATTTGGATTGAAGAGTGCTGGAAGAAGAACAGCAGCTGTGCTACACAGTTGCCTGAAGAGGCTCCTTTAGAAGAGCTGTAACGCTATCCTTTGTTGTGCAGTAAAATTAAACTCATCGTTATTGGACAAGTCGTCGTGTCATTGTTGGTGAGTAACCATAATTAATTATCTACGTACAGTACTTATTACATGTACATAGTTTAGTGTCACTGTACACACATTTTACTGTATACAATTTTTCTTGCATTGTACGTATTTATTGCTGGTGGCCTGTCTGTCGTAATGGCTGTAACATATGTGATATCGGAGACGCTCGATATCTTTAAAATAATATTTAGGTTTTACTGTATATAAACTGTGTTTACATACATAATTTCAACGAATCTTACCTAATATCTAAGAGAATACAAAGGGCTTATGCTGTATAATTGTGCGGGAAATGTTTATAATAGTGTGGGAGAGTTTATAAGGGCCTAAAATATATAAAAATAACCATATGAACATATGGTTTCTACTTCGCAGATTTTCACCTTTCGCGGGGGGTTCTGGAACGCAACCCCCGCGATGGAGGAGGGATTACTGTATTCAATCTCTATTCGCCTTTTCGTTATTTCTCAGAGTAATAATTTTTCTTTCTTTGCGGTAATGCAATGTTTACTTTCTTTGTTTTGACACTTTCGTTTTTTCTGCTTTCATATTCTATATCTTGCTCTGCATGTCTTTTGAATTCCACTGTTTTCATTATCTCTAACCTGCTCTGCATGTGTAAAGCGCCAACGTTTTTGAATGTCTTTATGAAGTTTTACTTTGTCTTTTACTCATTGTCTTTTAATTCTGAGCCCGATTGGACGTGCTTTTTTTTCAATTCCACTTGTTCCGGGCTGATTATTACTTTCCTTATTTTCTGAATTTGCACCTCAATTATTCTTTTTTGCATTTTTTTCTCTCCAACGCTTTTGAGTCTCTTTTCTCCGCACTGCTCTTTCTTCTTTGCTTAGTCGTCGATGTTTTATCTATAATGTATTGTCTTCCTATGTCCTTTCTATGTGCTGAAAGCCCTGGATCTGTGTGTGCTCAAAGCCTTGACACGACTGAGTGTTTTGCTGCCCATGGTCTTATTTGATATTGGTTGTAAGTAGGGCGTGTCTTGCAAGAATCTCATGTTCTACATCCCTGTGAGACGGTCCTGAGTCAATCTCTTGGCACAAAGTCTGTATCTGTTGTCTTTTCCTTGAACCTTTTGTGAAAGTGTTTATTTGATCTTTGGACTTCAGGCTTCATACATTATATAGTTTATGCCTACATTTTGTCATTTACTACTAAAATATGAAAAACGTTTCTGTTTTAAAAATGTGTTTACACAGATTATTGTAGAAATGGAACACACATGAAATGCGTGTGTTCCAAATAACGATCTATTATTTCTACTCTAAAACTCCACTTCACTCCCAGATAATCAATCAAGGCTTTGGGCTGGGAGAAGTTTGTGCACGTTCTAAGTCGGTGGGGGAATGGAATAGCCAGCTGCTTGCTGCTTGTCTTTATCAGCACATTTACAAGACAAAAGAGGCTGGCGGAGAGATGCGAACGGATTTAAGGTGGGCCGGATCTACGAGTTTTTTTGTAGGCTCTGGTAATTCTACTGTTAAGTGTCTTCCGTGATCTTCACTCGTCTCCCTAATCATTCTCTCCTAGGATTTTTTTTTATAATAAACAGATATTCAGAATCTTTAAAATAAAAAGATTGCAGATAGCTCATATTAAACATATTAATAAGTTTAATTAAAACTCAAACTTAAACTCGGTTACAGTGGTGGGGTCATTAAATATAACTAGGTAATGTAAGTTGTATATTTGTTGTTGTATATTTTACATCATTAGAACAAAGCTCCTAGTAAAAATTTACTGTTCACTGATGTCTGAAAAAGCAAGTCTAATTATATTAAAGGCTTACTTTACATTGTGAAAATTGTTTGAAAAAGCACGATTATTAAAGCAACATAACTGAAAACGAAAGAGTATCAAGGGATTCTTACCAAAACATCTTCAGAGGCAAAGGGCTCCTGACTACGTATTAGACCAAGTGACCGAACAGGCTGTAGGAGGGTGCCATCATATTCTGAAAACTTCCCATTGTGCGCAGTCTCTGACAGCCTGTTGGAAAGAATTAAGAAAAAGATATTTGAAGGACAAAGAAATTAAACCCAGTTGTTTTTTTTAAAAAAAAAAAAGCTGTCAAAAGAAATATTTACCTGAGGTAGAAAACTGATTTAGTAGAACGTTCTTGGTAAACAAACATGTTTTTTCTGTTAACTACAGAGAATGCATTCAGCACAGAGCGAAGGGCCTGGATAGCTACAGAAATAAAATGGTTATAACTTATGGTTATGTAATTGACTTTGGGAAAAGAGGTCATATAACAATAAATAATGCAGAAGGCAAAAAAAAAAACCCCAAAAGAACAAAAAAAAAACCTTATAGATTCATGATGAATACTGAACCATGTACAACTTTAGATATTAGACATGATAGTCTAATGTACCCAAAAATGTAATGTTCAATGAGAACTTAGATGAACAGAGGGAGAGTTCAGTCACTGCAATTGAACAGGAGTAGAATACAAGTAAAAGCTATTATCAACTGCAAATAAAGGATATTATCAATTTGTTTTATAGCTATTCGCAGGGGGCTCAAAAGAAGAGGAGTTTATTTAGCCATGCAGAGTTTGAGCAGAAGGCTAACTTTGTTTCTTGGTGCAAAGAAACTTGTCTGCACCTTAACATGAGCAAAACCAAGAAACTGGTTATAGACATTCGCTGCACCAAACAGCTTCTATGATCAGTCACTATTCAGGGAGTGGATGTGGAGGGGGTGCACTCCTAGAAGTACGTGGCGGTCTACATTAAAGACAGTTTGGACTGATCTCAGAACAAAGTTTTCTACACTGTGGTGTGCTTGGGTGGTAACATCATTTCATGAGAGGCCCAGAGAATTAAAAAGTTAATTAAAAGGGTAGGCTCAGTTATGGGACATACTTTGGACCCAATGGAGGTAGTAGCAAAGGAGAGAATTAAAGCAAAATTGAGTGCCATTATAAACAATGCTACACATCCTCTCTCTGACACTCTAACACTGAGTACTTTCAGCCAACAAATTATTTAACAGAAGTGTGTCAGGATACACTATTGGTACTCCTTTATACCAATAACCATACACCTGAATCAACGTGACTGGGAAGTCAGAATTTTTTTCTTTTCCTTCCCCTTTAGTCACTGTTGTGTTTTGTGTGTATGTATGTATATATATATATATATATATATATATATATATATATATATATATATATATATATATATATATATATATATATATACAGTGGAACCTCGGTTCACGAATGTCTTGGTACACGTACAAATCGGTTTACGACCAAAAAGTTCGCCAAAACTTTTGCCTCGGTTCATGAACAAGCCAGTTTCCCTTTCATTTTGTGCGCGCCGATGATTTCCGCACGTGTTGCATTGCTCTCGGTCAGACGTGCGTGCGTGCTTTCGCTGTGAACTCTTTGTGCTCTATTTCATTTCCCTTCCGGTTCATACGCGCCAATTACTGTATTTAAGCACGTGTTCAGCCTCTCCCTGTTCATTGTTCTCAATCAGACGTGCGTGCTTTACCTGTGAACTCTTTGTGCTCTACAGTATTTCATGTGTTTTTGCAGTTAACCATGGCTTCTAAGCAAGTGAAGAGTGGTGAGAAAAAAGTTTTGCAGAAAATTGAAATCGAAGTAAAGAAAGAAATTATTGAAAAGTATGAGCGTGGTGTTCGTGTTACTGATCTTGCCACCGAGTACAAGAAGTCAAAATCTAAGATTTCGACTATTCTAAAGCAGATACAATTTATTAAAGCAGCTGATGTTGCAAAAGGAGTTACAGCGTTAACCAGGCAGAGGCCTCAAGTGCTGGAAGAGGTGGAAAAACTGTTGCTAGTGTGGCTGAACGAGAAGCAACTTGCAGGGGATAGCGTAAGCAAGGCGATGTTATGCGAGAAAGCCAGGAAGATTCATGGCGATTTGCTGCAAAACTATCTTTCTATGAGTGGCGAAAGTGAGGAATTTAAAGCCAGTAGAGGATGGTTTGAAAAGTTTCGCAAGAGAAGTGGTACTCATAGTGTGGTAAGCCATGGAGAGGCTGCTAGTTCCGACGCTGAAGCTGTTAAAGAATTCGTGAAAAATTTCACAAAATTAGTGGAGGACGAAGGCTACATCCCGCAACAAGTCTTCAACTGCGACGAGACCGGATTGTTCTCCACCCAGTTCCTCCTCACTTCATGCCAGAACTCGACTCATGCAAGGTTAGTTTTCTTGGTGGTTTATGGTTAGTTTTTGTATTACGGATTTTTCAAATGTTCATTTTTCGGTTCGTAGCGTGATTTGTTGCAATGTTACTTTTCTTGATGGTTTATTAAATTACAGATTTTTCAAATGTTCCTTTTTTTCCCTGTGCTTAAAACTCATTTAAGAAAGTGTTTTCTGCGATCGGGTTGTAAGGCTATTAGCGTGAAGTCCTGCAATGTTACTTTCTTGGTTGCTTGTGGTTAGTTTTTAAATAAAGTTCGGATTTGTTCAAATGTTCCTTTTTTTTCCCCTGTGCTTAAAACTCATTTAAAAAAAGTGTTTACAGTAATCCCTCGCTATATCGCGCTTCGCCTTTCGCGGCTTCACTCCATCGCGGATTTATATGTAAGCATATTTAAATATATATCGCGGATTTTTTGCTGGTTCGCGGATTTCTGCGGACAATGGGTCTTTTAATTTCTGGTACATGCTTCCTCAGTTGGTTTGCCCAGTTGATTTCATACAAGGGACGCTATTGGCAGATGGCTGAGAAGCTACCCAACGTACTTTTCTCTCACTCTTGCGCTGACTTTCTCTGATCCTGACATATGGGGATTGAGCAGGGGGGCTGTTCGCACACCTAGACAATACGGACGCTCGTCTAAAAATGCTGAAAGATTATCTTCACGTTGCTACCTTCTGTGCAGCTGCTTCCTGAAGCGACATGCTGCACGGTGCTTCGCCTTCAACAGCTTTGTGCCGCGGTGCTTCGCATACTTAAAAGCCAAACAGCCCTATTGATTTGTTTGCTTTTCTCTATCTCTCTGACATAATCTGCTCCTGACGCGCACTCCTTTGAAGAGGAACATATGTTTGCATTCTTTTAATTGTGAGACGGAACTGTCATCTCTGTCTTGTCATGGAGCACAGTTTAAACTTTTGAAAAAGAGACAAATGTTTGTTTGAAGTGTTTGAATAACGTTCCTGTCTCTCTACAACCACCTGTGTTTCTGCGCAAATCTGTGACCCAAGCATGACAATATAAAAATAACCATATAAACATATGGTTTCTACTTCGCGGATTTTCTTATTTCGCGGGTGGCTCTGGAACGCAACCCCCGCGATGGAGGAGGGATTACTGTACAGCGATCGGGTTATAAGGCTATTAGCGTGAACTCCTGTAATGTTACTTTCTTGGTTGCTTGTGGTTGGTTTTTAAATAAAGTTTGGATTTGTTCAAATCTTCCGGTTTTTTTCCCCCTGTGCTTAAAACTCATTTAAAAAAAGTGTTTACAGTGATTGGGTCGTAAGGCTATAGCGTGAACTCTTGCAATGTTAGTTTTCTCTGTTGTTCTAGGTTTTCTCAGTGTTATTCAATGTTTTTACATTTAGTTTACTATTACGATGTGCTTTCTATGGTGTAGTTAACTATATTTGTGCTTAAAAATCTTTAAAAAATATATATATATTTACATACAGTTCGTACGGTCTGGAACAGATTAATTGTATTTACATACAATCCTATGAGGGAAATTTCTTCGGTTCACGACCAAATCGGTTTACGACCGGAGATTTGGAATGAATTATGGTCGTGAACCGAGGTTCCACTGTATTGTTTTTTATAAATTTGAATAAGTTCAGTAAAATGCTAAAAATCCCCCTGGGGAAAAAAAAGTTTGTTCGTTCATTCTAAATACAAATGTTCATTAATAAACAAATTGATGTATTTGAGTGATTTAAATGTCAAATTTCTGAGATACTGTGGCTGTTTTCAGGCTGGTCATACTTAAAGAACCATTGCAATATATCAATCTTGGTATTCATTCATTAATGGGGAAAATAACTTTTAATATGAATGCTGGATGGAGCACCACATACAAGTGTATTAAAAACAATGAATTCAAATATTGTGTTAAAACTTTAAATTAAAAAATAAACACAGATGAAATAAACCAATTCAAACTATACTACATACAACATACATATCATTGCTTTCATAACTGATAAACTATTTGACTTTTATCTTAACAAATTTTTGTTGGGTTTGAAATTAATAAAACTAATCTTTTTCACATGCTATAAAAATGTAATATATACCACGTGAAACTCCCATGTTTGGGCCCATTTTAAGTCTAGGGTGAATGTGAATAATAGTGCTCCATACAACATCACAGGCAAAGTGACCAGGTATAAACTGCATTGTGGCTGCAAGGTAATCCCTTGGCTGGTAGCTCTCATCTGCTGAGTAATCTGTCAAAGGGGAAAAAAAAAACACTCCATTTAGTTAATAATGCCATACCTTTTTGTTTTGAAAACCAGTACTTATTAAATCTTTGCATTTACATATCTCACATCACTTAAACCTGGAGTCTGGTAAGAATCACAATTTCTATTCCAACTTATTTTTACCTATGTATTAAATAAAGTTAATTTAATATTCAGTCTTAACAAGTACAAAATATAGTTAAAATATTATTCTTATTTGTTTGTAAAAATACTGACCGATTGCTGCAGAAATTAATATATGCCAAAGACCTGCAATATCTGGCTGCAAATTTAAATCATTTTAACTATCTTCTGTAAGTGCTTATGCAATTCAGGGTCCACAGCCTATTCCAATAAGCATCCAGTGCTAGGCACACACTAACATGCATAACTTCAAACACATATCCACTCCTGCACCTAACTATATCATACAAGGATAAGTTAGTTGCCAATTAACCTAACAAAAATTTCTTTGGGATTTGGGAAGACAAAACACACAGACAGTCCCTAGGCTAGAATTTAATTCAAACTTTGACACTCAAAATACTTATCACCACAGTGAAAATCCATGGCATACTGAAAGCACATCAATACTCACCATCAGTGGTGGCAGATCTTTGCCTATAAGAGGTATACTGTAAGTCTGTCTTCCAGATATCTTCTTCACTCTCAGCTACAAGAAGGGAATTACAAATGTGGCTGTCATGGAGATCTTGAAGCAGCAAGGTCTATAAATACAAACATTTGAAATTAGAATTCTATATGTAGGTAACTATTATACTTAACTAAATCAAAGATGTATTATCAAAGTACTTAATTCTCTGATTTTCCTCCATCTTTAAATATTAATTACTGAACATATAACAACAAAATGAAAATGTTAGCCTCATTACACGGATACAATTTCACTAGAAAGATTGAGTTTCTAAGTACTTCTCTCTCCTTTCATAACCGATGCAAGTATTCCGTTTATGGGGAAGATGAACTGCCAGCTACAGCCCAGAGAAAATTCAAGAACACAGTTTGTGGAATTGACTCTTGTGATTATTTGATTAATGCACTGTTCAACTTTCTAGCCAGGTTAGTCTGCTGCCAAACCTGGAAGAGCTTGGAAGAACTGCTAAATGTCATAGAGCAGCATGAAACTACCATAAGCAAGGAAAAAAGGGAAGAAAAATGGAGCTGCAAACACACCAGCCACCATGGACTGTGTCATCTAAAACAGAACCAGAGATTGTGATGCACTGCAACAAGTGTGTGTGTGGGAGTCTATACAGTTAAGTTGCCTATGTAAATTTTAAAACTTTCTGTCATGAGCAAAATAAAAGAAAATCTGTTCAACTTAATGAAAAAAAAAAAACATTTTAAAGTGCACTCTACAATGCTTAAAAATTCTTACATATTAATGGGTATTTACAGTATATTGCATAATAAAAAGTACTGTAAGTAATATTTTTCCAACTTGAAGGGAAATCATGGGGGTTGGTGGCAGGACTGGCAATTCAAACACCGTAAAAAAAACTTCACACAGCTGTGAGACGACAGAAAGGATTCCTTTTTGCTCTCCATGGAAGTAGCTCTGTTGCAGCCACCCATAGGAAGGCTGCTTGCATCATGAAGGGGATGGGAGAAAGCCCTCAGGAGCCCCATCCCCAGAAGAGTTGAAACCATCGGAGAGCCAGCCAGCCAGGGTAATAGCTGTTTCTGTAGTGAATCGGCTTCTTCTGATGGTGTCCTACGTCACTCCATTCAAAAAGCGTATTATGAGATTCTGATTACAGCACTCCCTGGGTGCCCTGTCTGTTGTCTCGGCGTATGCTCCGACCGCAGTGAGTGATGTCTCGGTGAGGGAGACATTTTTTTCGCAACTTCGCAAAGGTCGTTAATGGGTGCCCACAAAGTGACACTCCTCTGGTCATGGGTGACTTCAATGCAACCACTGGCACTGTCAGGGCTGGCTATGAGGATTGTCTCGGTCCCCACGGAACTGGTTACCATGGTGAAAGTAGCTCCATGTTCCTTGACTTTGCAAAAGGTCAGAGGCTGCAAATCGCTGGATCCTGGTTCCAGCGCCCTGAGCCACATTGTTGGACTTGGTACTCCGATATTGGTGGTGCAGTGAAGGAGATCGATCACATCGTTGTAGGCAGATCCTGGAGGCTCTTGCAAAACTGCAGGGTCTACATTCTGAACACAGCCTTGTTTTTGCTACTCTGAAGATCCAGCTTAGGCCCAGTAGGCTACCACCAAATAGGAAAATGAGGCTGAACTTTGCCAGACTCCAAGATCAGGCTGTTTCTAACGAGTTTGCACACAGTTTGTGTGAGGGACTTATGGATTTGGGTGCGACTGCAGATCCTAATGTGATGTGGGAGACCTTCCGTGACAAGACCTTGAAGGTTCCTGAGGGTTGTGTTGAAGTTACCAGTGTTCCATCTTACCGGGCACTCTGAATATCATCGAGAGAAGTCGCAGTGCATGGCTTGATGGCAACTTTGGTCTGTACCAGGAACTGAGAAGGCGGCTGTGAGGGCTCTGAGGGCAGATAAGGAGGTGTTTATCAGAGGAATCTGTGAGCAAGTGACACACCATCTATGGTCTAGTGACCCACGTCCTGCTGACAGAGGAATCAAAGCATTACGCACATCTGAATTTGTTCTTCGGAGAGTCACAGTCATGGCTGGCTGATGGAACGATCCATATGGATGACACTGCAGTTGTGACCCACTGGGCTGGCTACTTTGAGTAGCTGTTCAAAGGTTATCCTCCGGCTAGGACGTTGGATACCTCTGGGTTCAGGGTTCTTGAGGCTGATCCTCCAATTAGCTGTTAACCACCCAATCTCACTGAGATTGCATAGGTGGTGAACTAGCTAAGGGGAGAGAAGGCTGCAGGGATCTGTGGTATCCGGTGTGAACTTCTTGAGGCTGGTGGTAAGGCTGTCCTCCTGGCATTGCAAGCAATCTTTGCTTCCATTTGGAAGACTGGCATCATCCCAACTAACTGGAAAACAGGACTTGTCGTCCCTATATGGAAAGGGAAGTGTGATCTCCTGGATTGTGGCAACTACTGAGGGATAACACTGCTCATGGTGCCGGGTAAAGTCCTTGCTAGGGTTGTTCTCAATAGGATCCATGATCACTTGCTCACCTACCAGCGACCGGAGCAGTCTGGTTTTATGCCTAAGAAGTCTACCATCGATGGCATCCTGTCGATTTTCATAAAGTGTTTGACTCAGTTGATCGAGCTTCCCTGTGGGACACCCTGAGGATCTGTGGGATCCATTCAAGGTTGCTGGATATCATGGCCAGTCTGTACACTGGTACTGTGAGTGCTGTGCAGAGTGGAGGCAGAACCTTTGTGTTTTTCCCAATTGATTCTGGGGCTCATCAGGACTGTGTTTTTGCTCCTACTCTGTTCAATGCTTGTATGGACTGGGTGTTGACAATGTCGTGGGGTCCAACGGCTGTGGGGCATCTGTTGGTGAAGAAAGATTCACTGATCTTGACTCTGCTGACGATACTGTGGTCTTCATGGAGTCAATGGAGGCTCTGATGAGGGCTCTTGAGAGACTGAGCGAGGAGTCTGAGTGTCTGGGCTTGAGTATCCTGGATAAAAACCAAGCCTTTAAATGACCTCTTGGGCATAGCCATCAGTAGCGTGTCTGTCTGCTGAGAGAATATTGACCTTGTCGAGAGGTTTACTTTCCTCATCTGTGACATTCATGTAGCTGCTGACTCTTCCTATGAAGTCAATAGACAGACTGGAATATGTATGCAAAAGGACGAAGGTCCAAGTGTTTAGAGTCCTAGTGCTTCCTGTTTTACTATATGGTTGCGAGACATGAACATTATCTAGTGACCTGAGACGAAGAATGGACACCTTTGGTACTTCGGAGAATTCTTGGGTACCGCTGGTTCGACTTTGCGTCGAATGAGTAGTTGCTCATGGAGTCCTGAATGAGGTACATTACCTGCATTGTCAGGGAGCGTCAGTTACGGCACTACGGCCATGTGGCACGATTCCCCGAGGGTGATCTGGCTCTCAGGATCCTCATTGTTGAAGACTTGAGTGGCTGGACCAGGCCAAGGGGACGCTCATGTAACACCCAGCTGCAGAAGATAGAGAGTCATTTCTGGAGGGTGGGACTGGACCACGTGTCTGCCTTGGGGGTTGCCAACCAGGATCCCGAGCTGTTTCGTTGTGAGTGGGTGCGGCAACACACTCTACCAGTGCATGCTCCCTGACCTGTCTCGACCTGATATATCTTAGAAATATACATTTCCTATGCAACATATACATAACTTAATGTACTAAGTAAGTCATCTTAAAATTGGTCAGAGAATATAGAATTCAAAATTATTTCTAATCCTTTAATGGTGCAGTTTTAAGTAATACCAGAAGGGATGTTTAATGATAAATCTATTGTGATTTGTTACATTTTATTACTCGCACATTGACTTGGCTTGCTAATCCAGAACAAACCTAAACCAGCCTCTGTCAACGGCCAAGCAACATCTTACATTATGTAATGCCTCATGAAATCTTGTCTGTAATAAGGCTGTAAACTTAACCAATAACTGAGATTAGAACAGTTTATAATTAAATATGTGTTTCTTTGAATATATTCAAATACTGACAAATGTCTGGGAGTTCTCAAATGAAGAATACGCTGTTCCCCAATAATGAAAAAAAAATTACAACATTCAGCAATTTACTAGAAGGTGGCAAAATGTTAACAAGGAATATGTGTTGATCTAATTTTCTTTTGGTGTAAGAGTTTTGCCCAACCTCAGGCCAGATTTATATGGTATACAAGGTGAACTTGGGCTGACTGTAATTAGAGACATCAGTTTTGTGTGTGTGAAAAATTTGACATTCAGCTCCTCATTAAGTATTAATAAGTGTTCAACAGCTTCTGTCTGCCACAGGAGAGATAGTCAAGTCAGACAGCTCCTTTAGTTGAAAGGAATGAGAAATCAAAGCTGTAATCAGGCTTTTTTAACTTAAAATAAAAATGATGCTTTTATTTTATTGGACAGTTGAAGACAAAGCTATCTTACCTACAACATACGACTAGACTGTTTCTAGTTTGGAATATTTTACAAATACCAGAGAGTGTTCTGAAAAAAATCTCACAATGGTACATACGTGAAAAACACCACAGACATGTGAAAAGTGTAATGTAATTTTGACAATATTTTTTTAATTTTCACAATTTAAACTATACTCATTTTCAATAAACACCAAATTAAAAAAAAAATCAGGCTTAGTTTTCAGTGTGCTAGAAGATGTAATTTTCGAATGAGAATGATTGTAATTTGGTTTATTTTATATCAATCCTTTTCAGTTTTGGAACACTGTAATAAATAAAATAAATCCAAATACTGAATTAAAACATGGAGAGGGCAATTTCTAACAGGATTGTATTAACCAGGCTAATGCTAGTGGTTGTAATTCCATCTTTTACACAAATAAAAATCTCCATTCCAAAAGGAGAAAACAACCAATTCAGTGCACCCTCTATGAGATTTTAAAAGCTCCTTTAATTATACAATTATTAGAATGAACACAAAAAAGTACACAAACAGTTTCTTTATAAAATATAGCTGGTTGTATAAAGAAAAGAAAACCAATTACAGTAGATTTTGATGTTAAATCAGTATTTAAAATTTAACAAACATAATAAATAACATTTAATTATTTTGTGCTAAGCACTAGAAACTAGAAAAATACCATTTACATCAGCTATCAGAGTATAAACAGATAATCTAACTATGTGGAAGAAAACAAAAATACTGAAGTTAAAATCCCATTTACAAAAAAAAATGTGAGAAAACTGCAAGTTTTAAATAGACATATGAAAATTAGTACATTTAAGTTATACACTGATACACCCAATCTACTGCAGTATTAACTACAGTTTGAAACAAACTGGGCAGATAATATTTTGCTGAACAGTATCTAAGATGTACCTGGTTTACAATTCGACAGATCTCTCCAATTCTCTTTACAATCATTTGATGTAGCTGTAAGTATTCCGGAACCTCATCTTCTTCCTTAGTCCCTTCATCAATGACATTTAAGACATCCACTCTTGCAATTTTCAGAGATCTTAACAATAAAAACATAAGCAAACAGAAGTAAAACTGAACAAATAAACCGTTGATAAATTTATTAAAAGTGATGGAATATTCTGAAGTATACAGTGAAAAAATATGATCAGAGACATATCATGGTAATATGTTTATAATAATAACAACTAGCACAGCTTATTACTAGCCTGTTTTTGTTTTCATATTTGGAGTAACCATGTCTTCATGTTACAGAAGTAAATAGTTCCCTTTTAGCAAACTTTTGACACTGATTCATCTTACATTTCCCTGTATAAAAGACTACGTAATTTGCATTTTTTAACTGTTGTGATCCTGTTCATTATATAAAAAAGTCTTATTTTTTCAGTCCAGATACGACATACATTAACTCCACTTGTGCTAGTTGGTTACTACCTATATTTTGGAGATTTTGAAAAAGTCATCACACTGAGATAGATTGTGTTCAGGCGTTGGAATCAACAACACCAGACTTGGAGTGCTTCATGTTCATGTACAGTATATTGAATATTGATGATTGAATATATCTCAATCATTTGATTATTGCTTTTTCACCCTCAGGCTCTCTTGCCATTCCAGTAATCGGTTAAGTGGCCAAAATCTACAGCAACACTAGATGTATTTAACAGTGAATGGGTTATTCTCAGATAGGAGGACATCTAAAGGTACACCTCTAGCATTTCAAAATAGAAAGTCAACACTAAGCAGTATATCTGTCAAAGCTAAAACATAAAGTCATAATAACTGACAGAACCTTCTTTTAAAAAATGTGTCTAACTGAAGCTCCACGTTGGGACTATTGATATTAGTTTTCTTGAATATGGGGTATACAGTTGCTTCATCTCAATGTATACACAAGCAAAAAATTAGGACCTATATTATAAAGAGAAGATGTAGCCTATAGCAAGCTATATTTATTCAACCACTGATTAAAAATTTGGATTGAATCTAAAAGTATAGCCTATATGAAAAATTTGGATTTTACTTGGCAGAAGGCTGGACTGTTTATACTTTAACTGGAGAGAGTATTTTATTTATAAATAAATAAAACTATATTGTAGACTATTCAAAGAACAATCCACACTTAGTATCTGTAAATTGCTGCTTTTATATTATCCTTACTTACTTGAACAGAAAATCTCTAGCTTAAGCCAAGAAACCATACTTCAGCCTTCTAGAAAATAATTTTTTTTGAGATATGCCAATAGAGTAGTTTTTTTGTGAAATACAACATGGAGTCCTTCACATCAAAACAATGTACATTTTGTAAAATGTTGTCTGCTAAACAAGAAAACAAACGCAAAAGAGGTTTAGAAAATAGCATTATTACAATACTACAGTTTGATATGTCTTATGATATTTGGCTTAAACATACAAAAACACTCCAATAAGGCTTCCTGTCACAGTTTCAGCTATTACAAGTCAAGTATCCCTAATCTGAAATGCCCGGGACTGGCAGTATTTCAGAATTTGGATATTTTATTTTGGAATATTTGTATATACATATGAATTATAAGTAATAAGTGACAACTCCCGCATAAAATAATTTATATCACTGAGCCATTATTAATGTTGTGACTTCTCTGTGGGTAAGGAAAAGAAGACACGTGAGCCAGTGAATGCAGTTAAGAAAAAGAACAGTTAATTAGGGTGGGAGGTTCAAAACAAGGGAGGCAAGGATGGTCAGGGACAGAACTGGTTCTGAATAAATATTGATTTATGTACACCTTTCACCACTGTTTCTATTCTGGCTGGGGGGGGGGGCGCCATCACAAGATATTTTGACTGTTGTTACTCTCTTTGGAAGGACTGTTTTACACAGCAAACTAAAACTCTTTCTCTGTCCACACACACACTGTCACTTTTTTTTTATCCCATCTCAGCACTGTACTGCCATATGCATGGTAGCCATAACAGAGTTGCTACATTATAATGTGCATTGACTTGACAAACATATTAAACCTCAAAAGTGATGAATATAAGATATAGACTCTATTATAGTTCCCTTTTAAGACAACCAATGTTGCATTTTTGTTTGGATGAACTGTTTTATTTTTTCATCCGTTTATATCTGCTACTTTTTTTTTTTAGAGAACTGGCCGACAGGTCAGGAAAAGCTCGGCCAACTTTCACTCTATCATACCTTCTGTGCTGGAAGCCGTTAACCAACTGACTGAGGTGCAACATTCAGTTTTCGTATGCTGTGGGTGTACATACAAAAAAATGTATATGTTTTTACCAACATAAAAAGGCTATTTGCAACAGTGTCCCGTTTTCCTGATGTAATCAGAGCAGTTTATTGAAGTCCTACTGCAATAAGGGCACCTGACAAGAATAAAGGTGTTTTTGTTTTCCGTTAGCAATCACATTCTATTTATTAATCCCCAGAATGAAGATGTACTACAATCAATATTCCTCTAAACTGAGTGGCTACACGCCAGCCAAGCAATTTTAATGATGCCAAACATCTTTCAGAGGTGCCTTGCAGTTGTTATCATGTTGCTTCACAGGGGACAAAACCCGTCGACTGTGTTTCATTGGTTAGCAGCACCTGCAACAAGTGTGTTGTTTTTTCGTAGTGCTCAATGCTTTACAGAATACCCCAATCCAGATCATCAATCATGCATCTAAGCTTCACAGGGACACATATACATGACGACTGAGATTTACAAAGGTAAACTGTGTACAAATGCGTGTATGGCAGGTTTTATTAATCTGATTTTTTGGGCACTGAGGTGGGCTGGCGCCCTGCCCGGGGTTTGTTTCCTGCCTTGTGCCCTGTGTTGGCTGGGATTTGCTCCAGCAGACCCCCGTGACCCTGCAGTTAGGATGTAGCAGGTTGGATAATGGATGAATGGATGGATTTTTTGGGCATACACATTTTTATGTTTTATGGTGTGCACTAGGCTTGGGCGGTAATACGGTAATATGGTATCCCACCGGATCTAAAAATAGCAACGGTATCAGTTTCAATACCGTTATACCGTCATAAAAACAATGCACTTATATGGGAGACAAGGATTAAATATTAAATATAATTTATTTAATGCCTAAAAATGCATATGCGTGGTTGTCATCACGTGACAGCGTGGAGGAGAAAGAGAGAGGTGTGGAAAGATGGCGAGTCGCGCACCAAGTGACCTGGTCTCGAAAAAGAACACAACTTCTGCAGTTTGGCAGTATTTCGGGTTTCGACCGAACGAGAAGGGAGAGGCGGTAAATACGGACGAGGCAATCTGCAAATTGTGCAACAAAAAGGTGACCGCGAGAGATGGAAATACCTCGAACCTAAGGTCGCATATACGGAACCACCATCCACTCACTGCTGAGAGGATGGACCCGAGTTCACTCAGTGCAACAGTTTCAACGCCTCCCGATGCAGGACCAACAACATCTAGGTCCACCGCCAGTACGCAGCCGACGATAATGGGGGCCTTCGGGAAAGCAACAAAGTACAAAAGGGACAGTGTCCATTGGAAAACCTGTACTGATGCAGTGACAAAATACTTGGCGAAGGAAATGGTCTCTTTCCACACAGTGGAAAAAAAGTCCTTTACGGACATGGTAAAGGTCCTAGATGCCCAGTACGAGCTGCCTGGACGGAAATATTTCTCACAAACAGCCGTCCCACATTTATATAGTAAAGTTAGAGACAATGTTCAAGTGCTGCTGTCAGCAGCAGACAGTTATTCCTTAACAACTGACATGTGGTCGTCAGTTAACATGACACCATATATGTCTCTGACTGTCCATACTATTACACCTGACTGGAAACTTGAATCCAAATGCCTCCAAACTACGTATTTTCCTGAGAGTCATACAGCGGACAATCTTGCTGCTGTGCTCAGAGCTGCACTTCAGGAATGGCAACTTGACGAGAAAAAACTTTCAGCCATAACCACTGACAACGCAGCCAACATTCATGCCGCAATCAGGTCCCTGCATTGGCCGTGGCTATACTGCTTCGGTCACAATCTAAACTTGGCTGTCACAAATGGATAGCATGACCAGAGGCAAAAAACCGAGCGTGCCCTCGGACTATGCCGTAATATTGTCAGGGCCTTTTCACACAGCTGGCAACGTAAGCAGGAACTCCACAAGAAGCAAGTGGACTTGGGACTCCCAAAACATAGTCTCATAACGGTAAGCATAAAACGTGCAGAGAGTTCCTCAGGGGCAGGGCCTCAAATATAAAAAAAGGGGCATATATATATATACAGTGGTGTGAAAAACTATTTGCGCCCTTCCTGATTTCTTATTCTTTTGCATGTTTGTCACACAAAATGTTTCTGATCATCAAACACATTTAACCATTAGTCAAATATAACACAAGTAAACACAAAATGCAGTTTGTAAATGGTGGTTTTTATTATTTAGGGAGAAAAAAAAATCCAAACCTACATGGCCCTGTGTGAAAAAGTAATTGCCCCCTGAACCTAATAACTGGTTGGGCCACCCTTAGCAGCAATAACTGCAATCAAGCGTTTGCGATAACTTGCAATGAGTCTTTTACAGCGCTCTGGAGGAATTTTGGCACACTCATCTTTGCAAAATTGTTGTAATTCAGCTTTATTTGAGGGTTTTCTAGCATGAACCGCCTTTTTAAGGTCATGCCATAGCATCTCAATTGGATTCAGGTCAGGACTTTGACTAGGCCACTCCAAAGTCTTCATTTTGTTTTTCTTCAGCCATTCAGAGGTGGATTTGCTGGTGTGTTTTGGGTCATTGTCCTGTTGCAGCACCCAAGATCGCTTCAGCTTGAGTTGACGAATAGATGGCCGGACATTCTCCTTCAGGATTTTTTGGTAGACAGTAGAATTCATGGTTCCATCTATCACAGCAAGCCTTCCAGGTCCTGAAGCAGCAAAACAACCCCAGACCATCACACTACCACCACCATATTTTACTTTTGGTATGATGTTCTTTTTCTGAAATGCTGTGTTCCTTTTACGCCAGATGTAACGGGACATTTGCCTTCCAAAAAGTTCAACTTTTGTCTCATCAGTCCACAAGGTATTTTCCCAAAAGTCTTGGCAATCATTGAGATGTTTCTTAGCAAAATTGAGACGAGCCCTAATGTTCTTTTTGCTTAACAGTGGTTTGCGTCTTGGAAATCTGCCATGCAGGCCGTTTTTGCCCAGTCTCTTTCTTATGGTGGAGTCGTGAACACTGACCTTAATTGAGGCAAGTGAGGCCTGCAGTTCTTTATACGTTGTCCTGGGGTCTTTTGTGACCTCTCGGATGAGTCGTCTCTGCGCTCTTGGGGTAATTTTGGTCGGCCGGCCACTCCTGGGAAGGTTCACCACTGTTCCATGTTTTTGCCATTTTTGGATAATGGCTCTCACTGTGGTTCGCTGGAGTCCCAAAGCTTTAGAAATGGCTTTATAACCTTTACCAGACTGATAGATCTCAATTACTTCTGTTCTCATTTGTTCCTGAATTTCTTTGGATCTTGGCATGATGTCTAGCTTTTGAGGTGCTTTTGGTCTACTTCTCTGTGTCAGGCAGCTCCTATTTAAATGATTTCTTGATTGAAACAGGTGTGGCAGTAATCAGGCCTGGGGGTGGCTACGGAAATTGAACTCAGGTGTGATACACCACAGTTAGGTTATTTTTTAACAAGGGGGCAATTACTTTTTCACACAGGGCCATGTAGGTTTGGATTTTTTTTCTCCCTAAATAATAAAAACCATCATTTAAAAACTGCATTTTGTGTTTACTTGTGTTATATTTGACTAATGGTTAAATGTGTTTGATGATCAGAAACATTTGTGTGACAAACATGCAAAAGAATAAGAAATCAGGAAGGGGGCAAATAGTTTTTCACACCACTGTATATATATATTATATATTATATATATATACTTTGCATCACATAAATAAATTATATTGAAAAGTAGGCTATATTAAAATAGAAAACCATTTTTTAAATTGTAATTTTTTTCCTGTATTTTTTATCAAATAAATGCAGGCTTGATGCGCATAAGGGACTTATTTAGCCTAAAATAAATGTGCATGCAAATTTGACCAAATGGAATAATATACATTAATGGACTTATTTATTTATGCATTCATTCATTTATTTAGGCCTATTTATTCATTCATTCGTTTATTTATGCCTATTTATTCATTCATTTGTTTATTTAGGCCTATTCATTCATTTAATCGTTTATTCATCATTCATTAATTAATTCATCCATCCATCCGTCGGCAGGACTGCGTAACTCTCTGGGGCTCCAAACTGGCAATGGTGGAGCGCATCCTTGAGCAGGCCCAAGCGATCAGACACGTCCTGTCTGATGACAGAAGGAGCAGCCTGTCCCTGACACGGCAGGACATGGACGTCTTGAAAGCTGTTCATGAAGCACTGAAACCAGTCGGTGACTTCACTGATATTTTGTCAGGAGAAAATTATGTGACCAGTTCCTGTATCCTCCCCATACTACAGCTCTGCAGGGCCAATGTGTTGGCTGCGTCAGAAAATGACCTCCAGCTAACAAAGTCAATCAAAACTGGAATTCTAACAAAGCTGGAGGCCAAGTATGAATCCAATTCAGTGCGCAAAATATTGCGAAAATGCACTTTCCTCGACCCTCGTTACCATGGAGGATATGAGACGGATGACAATGCATTGGCTGAGACCAAGGCTGAATTACAGGCTAAGATCGTGAGCTTAGAGGCAGCAGGTCCAGTGGCCATCAGAGTGGAAGAGGGAGAGGCGCAACCTGCACCCTCACGAAAAAAGATGACTCTGGGAAGTATGCTGCAAAAAAAAAACTGATGCAATGGCAGGTCCCGTCGGCATCGGCACCGTAGAGGACCGAGTCGGAGCTGAAATAACAGCCTACTGTTTGGAGCCAGTTACTCAAGGAGACGAGGACCCACTTCTCTGGTGGAAAAATGCTGCCGGGCGTTTTCCCCAGATGTCGCGAGTGGCACGAAAGTACCTGTGCGTCTGTGCCACAAGCACACCATCGGAGCGGGTTTTCAGCACCGCAGGTAAAGTTGTCGGTCCACAACGTGCCCTGTTAAAGCCGGACAAAGTAAACATGCTGGTTTTTCTAGCGAAAAATCTTGACTAGATTGATGCCACTTGCCATTCGTTCCTATTCGTGCTGTGTTTATTTTTATTTATTTAATTGATTCAGGCATTTTTTTTTGGTTTACATTAAAAACAATATTGGAAAGAAGACTGGAAAAAAGACCTGCGGTGGGCTGGTGCCCTGCCCAGGGTTTGTTTCCTGCCTTGTGCCCTGTGTTGGCTGGGATTGGCTCCAGCAGACCCCCGTGACCCTGTGTTAGGATATAGCGGGTTGGATAATGGATGGATGGATGGTCTGGAAAGAAGTTTTTGTTTAGGACTGTTGCTTTGCAATACTTTTTATAATATGGATGATGTTTATGTTAATTCAACTCTGGTTGACTGTTGTGGGTCTATTTGCACTTTTTTATAAGCTGCTCTTCTTTGTTATTAAAAGTTGTTCAGGCGGTGTGATTTAATTTAATTGATTTGTGTGCGCGTCTCCGCGCGAAAACTGTTCTGGATGTTTATGTTAATTTAATTCTGTTTGACTGTTGTATTTGCACTTTTTTATAAACTGCTATTTGTTGCTAATAAAAGTTGTTAATATTGTTCTGCATGTTATTTTGTTATTGTTTCAGTATTAGTGTTTGATATTCAGTTTCTGAACGGTTTAGGCACAAGCCAACAGTTTGGTGACGCTGTCTGAGCCTTACGTCACATTTTTTTATTATTCATGGTAATACCGTATACCGAGGTAAAATAGGGAGGAGGTTTGACGGTATTAAAATTTGGATACCGCCCAACCTTAGTGTGAACATATTTTCACACTCAAATCCAAGCAAAGTTTTATAAAAGATACACTTAGTGTGGAATTATTTACTTGTGACTTCATGTCAGCATTCAAAATATTTTGGATTTTGAAATTTCGAATTAAGGATATTCAATAAATAAGTAAATCAAGTATTAGAGACCGGTGGGTTGGCACCCTGCCCGGGATTGGTTCCTGCCTTGTGCCCTGTGTTGGCTGGGATTGGCTCCAGCAGACCCCCGTGACCCTGTGTTCGGATTCAGACAGGTTGGATAATGGATGGATGGAAGTATTAGAGACAATATTGAGTGGTGGTGGATTTAAATGGCATTAGTGATATTATATTAGAGCATTACAATGGCATGCTATTCAATCAAACATGACAGATACAACCATTTACTTTGAAATAAATACAAAGGAGAAAAACAAACAAAATCAAAACAAGGTTCAACTCCCATTATGTTATTACTTTTGATCAGCTCATTCACTTGAAATACTGTAAATGCTCAGGTAAGAACTATAACTAAATAACAATAGTACTTCAATATTCATTAACATTCTAAGAACCTCAAATTTGAGCCACAGAAATAATAATTGTAGGAGGAAAAAGGGCATCCTGGCCGGAAAGAAGGATGTGTTATTACCAAGTTAGGAGGCCAAAAAGGAAGAACAGATGGGATGGCCAGCTAGATGAGGAAATAACTTTACTCCTGGACGTATTGTTACAATATGTTGGATGGACCAGCAGAAGCTGACAGATGGGAGTGGTTCCATCCCCCATATGCCAAGTGGCAGTGTGCCTCATATGGGAACCCAGTTGGGGCACCCACAGGGGTGCTTGGGAGATGGAGTCCGGAAGGGCAGCCCTGTTGGGGTCCCTGGAGATCGAGAGAGGACACAGTCGAGGGAGAACCTCCCTACTTTCCTTTTGACCTGGAAATGTTCACCAGAAGACAAGGCATGGTACCAGAAGCACTCCTGGGTCTGGCAAAAAAGGAAGCCCTCTGCCACACATGGACAATTCAGAGCCGAGTGGGCGAAACTGAACAGAGGCGGAGAAGGAGAGAATTGTTAGTTTATTCTTCATTTATTGTAGAACTAGCAAAATACCCGCGCATCGCAGCGGAGAAGTAGTGTGTTAAAGAGGTTATGAAAAAAAAAGGAAACATTTTAAAAATAACGTAACATGATTGTCAATGTAATTGTGTTGTCATTGTTATGAGTGTTGCTGTCTTTTATATATATAATATACACACACACACACACATAAACACATATATACATATACATATATATATACATATCTACATATACACATATCTACATATACATACGTATATACACATATACACATCCACATAAACATATATATACATATACAAATTTACATATCTACATATATATATATATATATATAGACATACATATATACATACAAACATTCACATATATATATATACTAGCAAAATACCCGCGCTTCGCAGCGGAGAAGTAGTGTGTTAAAGAGGTTATGAAAAAGTAAAGGAAACATTTTAAAAATAACGTAACATGATTGTCAATGTAATTGTGTTGTCATTGTTATGAGTGTTGCTGTCATATATATATACATATACACATATACACACACATATACAAGATATATTATATATACATATACACATATATTTTTAATATATATATTTTTTATATATATATATACACATACATACATACATATACACACATAGATGCACTTACAATAACATAGAAATCAATATAAACAACATTAACATCATTATCATATGAGAATATGAAGTAATATATAAGAAGCACATTTCATATAAATATAAATTATTAAACAGTAAAATCTTCTTCAATAATTTGCTACCGTGGCTTTTCGTTGGTCTGTCCAGGATTTTAAATCACATTTAGCTTGCAAACCGTTTCACGTATTGACTTGAAATGTGGTACACATATAATACGTCACGTCTGCTATCCGCTTTATGGGTGATGATTGTATTACTCTTTTTATGTTTATTTTATTTTAGAATCAACTCCTATCTGCGCACACCAGGGCGGCCGTGGGCAGATGCGTATGGTGTATTCACTCCATGTTATCGTGCATTGCGCTGTCACTGGTATTTTGATAAAAGAATTTGAACAATATATAAGAAGCGTATAAATTATTAAACAGTAAAACATTAACATTTAAGAAGTAAAGTTACATTGAGTACTACTGCAGTGCCTTCGGGTATACCTCATTTTTTCTTTGGCCATTACATGCTTAAATGTATAAATTTTTTGGTGTACCTACCCGAGAACACGCGACATATCACCGACCGTGGGAGAAGCATGGATTTTAAACACGCGTTGAGTTCATCTGCTGATCTCCCTCGTGGAATAACTGGTAATGTTTGAGTAAAATCTACAGCGAGTAAAACGACATTACCTCCTTTTTTTTTTACGATCTGTGAGATCTTGCTTTTTTCGGTTCAAGGCTTCATAAGCTCTTTTATGTTCAATGTTGTACTTAATAAGTACTAATTATCCCAAACCATCATCTTTGAATGTTGCAAGACTTTCGCCTTGTATGTAGATCGGGGTAATTACATTCATTGCATTCCTAGTCTGAATCACAATCTGATTGTATGGGTGGTTACCTGGCACTGTAGGGTTGCCACCCATCCTTTAAAATACGGAATCGTGCCGCGTTTGAGAATGAAATTGCGCGTCTCGTTTTGAATCAATACTGGACGGGATTTATCCCGTATTTTTTTTATCATTTTTTTTTTAAAGCAGCGTCTCATGCAAATCACCCCACACGCATTTTATGAAGATGCCTCCTTTCCAACTTTTGATTGGGTAATACTTGATGTCATCGTTAGTTTGATTGGTGTTTTTAACTGTCCAGTGAGGAGGGCGTGTCTTTTAAGTACAGTCTGCAAAGTGTTGGCACTGAGATATGGCGTCAGCGCCATAGTTGAAGCCCCTAATGTTGCGGTCAGCAAGTCGGCTAACATCCGCCATGTGCCGTCTTTCAGTTGCGAGAAGCAGATCATAGAATGGTTGCGCCACGGCGTGTGGTTCGTTTATACCTCGTGTCTTCTCATTAAAGTTTTATCTCGCGAATATGTTATTGCAATCCGCAGCGGGAGCGTTTCTATAAACTTAATTTAAACTTACGTTTTACACCGTGCTTTGTTTCCCTTATGAACACGCTTGTATGCTTAACTCGCTCCGTTCTCAATTGTTTAATTAATTTTTTGCCGTTTGCGGCTCTTCCTCCATTTCCCCCTACTTCGTTCTTTTATCTCGCAAATATGTTATTGCAATCCTTAACGGGAGCGTTTCAATAAACTGATTAAAAATAGTTTTGCATTTACCTTTTTAGTAAAAGGCGAGCTTTTAAGCCTGAGAAATGACCCCGTAAATGCACACGTTTAATTGCACATGTGTTAATATGTATGGTTACACAGTATTAAAAGACAGTGAACAACGTCAGTTACCTTTGTTCCCGCGTTTGATAAAAGGTGAGCTTTTAAGCCTGAGAAATCACCCCGTAAATGCACACGTTTAATTGCACATGTGTTAATATGTATGCTTACACAGTATTAAAAGACAGTCAAAAATTAACGTCATTTACCTTCGTTCCCGCGTGTGACTCGTGCTGTAAATCTCTTCCTTGTTTTTAGTTCACGTGATTACGTAGGAGGCGTGATGACGCGATACGTGACTCCGCCTCCTCCATTACAGTGTATGGACAAAAAATATGTTCCAGTTATGACCATTACGCTTTGAATTTCGAAATGAAACCTGCCTAATTTTTGTAAGTAAGCTGTAAGGAATGAGCCTGCCAAATTTCAGCCTTCCACCTACACGGGAAGTTGGAGAATTAGTGATGAGTGAGTGAGTGAGTCAGTCAGTCATTGAGGGCTTTGCCTTTTATTATTATAGATTGTGGCTTACATCGGGAGACAACTGTGCAAAGTGTTTATTAACATGTCATACATTGCTGAGTCTATGGTTTGGGGCTTTCTGGTGCCCCCTTGTGGTCACATAATATAATGATGATCAGCTGATGAATAATTACTTATTCTTAAACCAAGTTTCTGGATAAAGCACCTCTTCAAAAAATTAAAGCAATTAAAATGCAAAGACATTCATCCTGGTTTAAAGAAAAAAAAAAACATTCATCATGGTTTAATCTATAATAATAAAAGGCAAAGCCCTCACTGACTGATTCACTCACTCACTGACTGACTGACTCACTCATCACTAATTCTCCAACTTCCCGTGTAGGTGGAAGGCTGAAATTTGGCAGGCTCATTCCTTACAGCTTACTTACAAAAGTTAGGCAGGTTTCATTTCGAAATTCAACGTGTAATGGTCATAACTGGAACCTCTTTTTTCACAATATACTGTAATGGACGGCAGCTCGATGGCCGTGGGAGGAGGAGTTGAGTGTCACGTCATCACGCCTCCCACGTAATCACGTGAAAAGACTGTGAACACAGTAGGGACAAATGAAGGAGGAGCCGCAAACAGCGAAGAACAAAAAATTCATTAAACAATTGAGAAGGGAGCGAGTGAAGCATACAAGCATGTTCATAAGGGAAACAAAGCACGGTGTAAAACGTAAGTTTAAATTAAGTTTATAGAAACGCTCCCGCTGCGGATTGCAATAACATATTCGCGAGATAAAAGTTTAATGAGAAGACATGAGGTATAAACGAACCACACGCCGTAGCGCAACGTTAGGGGCAACAGTTTCAACCATTCTATGATCTGCTTCTCGCAACTGAAAGACGGCACATGGCGGATGTTAGCCTACTTGCTGACCGCAACGTTAGGGGCTTCAACTCTAGCGCTGACGATATTCGATTCTCGAGAGGGGATGCAGTGAGTGTGTATGCCTGATGAGCCCAGAATTAAGGAGAAACACGTGTCGCATACTCTTTGCATTATTTGAAAGTAAACTATTAAAACTATTCTATGATCAGCTTCTGGGAACAGAAAGAGGGCACGTGGCGGATGTAAGGCGACTTCCTGACCAAACACAAGCGTAACCTGGCAGGTAACCATCCATACAGTCAGATTGTGATTCAGAAAACGAATGCCATGAATTTAATTACCACGATCTACATACTGTCAAATAAACGAAACACACGCCGTAGCGGGACAGCTGTGAAAAGCGAGGTTCACAAAAAAACAGATCCTTAACAAATTGTTATTGGTATATTTTCGATCCGTTTAAAAAGGTTTTATTTTCTTCTTAAAAAATTAAAAGCAGTACTTCGCCGCAACGAAGCACGAGAATTTGGCTATATATATCTGCTTCTCACAATTAAAAGAGGGCACGTGGCGGATTTTAGACGACTTCATGACCAAACATAAGTGTTACCTGCCAGGTAGGGTTACCACTTTTAATACAAAAAAGTAAGGGACGCATACTACAGCGGGTGCCACATCCCAGTGCCAACAGTTTGCAGACTCTACTTAAAAGACCCGTCCTCCTCACTGGACAGTTATAAAGACCAATCAAACTAACGATGACATCAAGTATTACCCAATCAAAAGTAGGAAAGGAGGCATTTTCATAAAATGCGTGTGGGATGATTTGCATGAGACGCTGCTTTAAAAAAAATGATAAAAAAAATACGGGACAAATCCCGTCCTGTGTTGATTCAAAATGGGACGCGCAATTTCATTCTCAAATACGGGACGATTCCGTATTTTAAAGGACGGGTGGCAACCCTACAGTGCCAGGTAACCACCCATACAATCAGATTGTGATTCAGACTAGGAATGCAATGAATGTAATTACCCCGATCTACATACAAGGCGAAAGTCTTGCAACATTCAAAGATGATGGGTTGGGATAAGTACACCATAGAACATAAAAGAGCTTATGAAGCCTTGAACCAAAAAAAGCAAGATCTCAGAGATCGTAAAAAAAAAAATAGGAGGTAATGTCGTTTTACTCGCTGTAGATTTTAGTCAAACATTACCAGTTATTTCACGAGGGAGACCAGCAGATGAACTCAACGCGTGTTTAAAATCCATGCTTCTCCCACGCTCGGTTATATGTCGCGTGTTCTCGGGTAGGTACACCAAAAAATGTATACATTTAAGCATGTAATGGACAAACAAAAAATGAGGTATACCCGAAGGCACTGCAGTAGTACTTAATGTAACTTTACTTCTTAAATGTTAATGTTTTACTGTTTAATAATTTATACGCTTCTTATATGTTGTTCAAATTCTTTTATCAAAATACCAGTGACAGCGCAATGCACGATAACGTGGAGTGAATACACCATACGCATCCGCCCACGGCCGCCCTGGTGTGCGCAGATAGGAGTTGATTCTACAATAAAATAAAATAAAGATAAAAACCCAGGATTGTTTCCTGCCTTGTGCCCTGTGTTGGCTGGGATTGGCTCCAGCAGACCCCCGTGACCCTGTGTTCGGATTTAGCGGGTTGGAAAATGGATGGATGGATGGATAAAAAGAGTAATACAATCATCACCCATAAAGCGGATAGTAGACGTGACGTTCTATATGTGTACCAGATTTCAAGTCAATAGGTGAAACGGTTTGCGAGCCACAGGTGATTTAAAATCCTGGACAGACAAACAATAGCCACGGTAGCAAATTACAGAAGAAGATTTTACTGTTTAATAATTTATATTTATATGAAATGTGCTTCTTATATATTACTTCATATTCTCATATGATAATGATGTTAATGTTGTTTATATTGATTTCTATGTTATTGAAACTGCATGTATGTGTGTATATGTATGTATATATATATATGTATATATAT